>NW_016107382.1:2163350-2178263 GCF_001604975.1 Cebus imitator | reverse complement strand
TAAAAAAACTACAAAAAAATTAGCTGGGCATGGTGGCGCTTGCCTGTAATCCCAGCTACTCAGGAGGCTGAGGCAGGAGAATTGCCTGAACCCAGGAGGCGGAGGTTGCGGTGAGCTGAGATCGTGCCATTGCACTCCAGCCTGGGCAACAAGAGCGAATCTCCGCCTCAAAAAAAAAGAAAAGGTGTTCAAATAGGACACATTGGAAGGGCGTAATGGAAATGAAGGACTCAACTTAAATCAGTGTGAATATGGAGAGGAATGGTAGACTCTCTGTCATTGGAGAAAAACTTGTTAATAGCCAAGAAAAAGATTGGTAGCTGTAAGTTAACTTGGAGACTTAGAGATAGGGATAAAAAAAGAGGGGAAGGGAAGTGTAAAAGTTTAACAGGCCACAATGTCCCATGAGCCACGTTCATGTTTCATTGCTTCTTGGGGCTGCAAATTAAACTGCTTACAGGAGACAGTTAATGAGTGACTAGGTCCTCATGACAAAACAGAATGTATATTCCCTTAAGGTAGTAGTCAATAGAACTTCTATAACTGTTTGCCATACAGGAGTGCAGACTCAAAGAGAAGCCAACAATTTAGGTTTGTTGAAAAATATTTTTACTTGTAAATTTTGGAAACCGATTCCACTTTTATAAAAATTGTCTATGGTGCATAGCAACATGGATTTATAAAACATACAGAGAAAAAAGAAATGGATGAGATTTGTTGTATAATATCACTTATATAAATTTAAAACACATTCACATAAAAACAATCCAAATATTCTCAAAGATTCCATATACACTGAATGACATAAATCAAACATATTAAAGTCCTGACTTTGTTATAGGAGACACAACTGACTATGAGAAATAAGAATTTTTTTTTAATTAAGAAGAGTCCCTACAGGGACAAATGATAGCATGGTATGGGTTGGATATATGATTACCGAACTTTCTGCATGTAAGATCTAAATATTACTAAAATAACACATACGGTAATGGTGTCTGCTTTAATATAATAATATAAATTAAAAATGGCATTAATTGTTGGTCCAAAAAATATAAAGACCCATTCTGTTTAATAGACTAAAAAAAAGTGATAAAAGAAGGAGCCTCTTAAACTAAGTCTTGAACCAGAAATTTGCCAGGGGTTTGTGAAAGGCATGGGCTTTTCATGAAACGCGTTGTACACACCAGGAACTACTTGCTGGAGTTTATTATTCCTGCAATGGGGAAATGGCTCTGGATAAGACAAGTCAGGTATATAGGTAAGGCCCATGTCCCAGAAGCTTCACGCATACTAAGAAGTTAGGGGTTTCTCCTGTAGATACTAACGCAACATTTCTTCATTAAAATCTAATACTTGTAAAATGGCTTCTTCTCTTTTTTATTCTCTACCTTCAGAATTATTTCTTCAGGCAAGCAGTCTCTTTATTGTCATTTGAAAACTTGGAGGTCTAAAGATGAATATAAGCATGCTTCTGTGTATATATATGAAAATATTACCAACAATATGTATTCACAGGTCCTATTTCATATGGAAGAATTTGTCCATGTAGTATAATTTTCCAAGCCCTGCTTTATAAATTCAACACACTATTCATCAGTTCTCCTCTGTAAATTTAAGCCCTCTAAAATATTGTGGCAAAATATTAATACTAGACACAGTTTTATTTTTTATAAACGAAGCTAATATATTTCTATAAATGGAACTGTTCACAGGATTCAGATGAACCCAACATCTCAAAACTTTTAATCAAATTAATAATCATGAAAATGGTCATTTTATTTTTCCCTTAAAATCTACATTAACTTATTAATTTGACTATAGCGTGATTGCTGCCTAAGGCTAGCACTATTTAGAACAATACATTTTTCTAAATTACATTTTACTTTTTGCAAAGTTATCTTTTAATGAGCATTCTCTCTAGAAGTGCTTCTGAAAATTAGCTTTTATTGAATGATAAATGCAAATGATGAAATCCTGTATTGCAAATATAGTGATATTAAGTACATAGAACACCAACTATAATTTTTTTCTAAGTTTTTGAGTTGAACTATTAAATGTTTATTCTACTCCTTGTTAAAATACTTAATTAACATGTTATTTAAAAATCTATATAATAGACTGTTTAGCAGTTTTGAGAGATAATATAGAGTTGATTGGGTTTCACTGCACCAATTACTATTTATGTGACTTTTACTTAACACTGCCTCAGTTTCTTATAAAAGGATGAGAAATATATGGCCTACCCATTCAGGTTATTGTGAGTATGAAATCAACTACTATATGTATAGATCTTAGAACACTGCCATAAAATAAATGTCAGCCACATCTAAAAATCAAATTATCATTTAAAAGGGTACATTACAGTTCTTAAAAGTATTTCAAAGATACTTAATACATGCATTTGCAATTATAGTCATCATCTGCTAACAAGTATTAATAATTTATCTCGTCATTTAAATTTATGACTAACAACTTTCCAATGGAAAGGTATTATCATCACAACTGGCATTAAATCTGTTATATTATGAATGCCATAGTATACTATGACATCAAATAAAATGAAATGTCTCTCTTTGATGACCAATGCTCCCTTCCACAGAAATATGCATGTATTTCATAAATGCTTCTGATTGTCAACATTAGAAGAGAATATCAAGAAATATTACTTTCAATAATGTGTATTATAGAAAATATAATAATGACTATTTACTGTGGCCCAGGTCCAAGCACCAAGAAAAATCACCATATTTACAACCTAGAGACTGAAGAGGTCTTTCCAAACCAAGGAAAAGAAACACATTATAAAAAATGTTTTTGTATGCAAAAATATATGAAGGTTGATAGGCAAACATCAGCTTAGAAAAAACAAATATAGATGACAGATAAAAAGCATCTGTAATGCATAAATAAATTTTGCAAATGATATTTAAAAGCTTAACAATCTAAAAGATACAAAGGAAAAGGATATGAACAGCCAATTCACAGAAAAGCAAATCCAAGTGGTTGATAAGCATAAAACTACGCATCTTTTGTGATGAAAGTTGGCAGCCAAATATACGACTATGTGTGTCTGTGTGTGTGCATCCTCTCCATCAGTCCAGAGTGGGGAACATGGGCAGCCACGATGACCCTCCTATGAGTCAGTGCACACTCTCCACTAGTCCTGAGCAACTTACATATGAAGGTATTCCCTATCAAATCTCCACAAGTGGTCTTCACCATGAAACCCCCTCCCAACAGAAGTTAAAGGATGGAAAGAATAGGACTAAGCAGTAGGAAGAGTATAGAAATAAAAGGCCTTTCTACTCCCTAAAATGAGGTAAGCACAGTGCTTCATGAACTGGGACCACAGAAGCTGAAAAAGGAAGTTACCTTTAGGTTGTTCCAAACTAGGACAAAGAAGTAGTTAGGAGCTTTGAATTGTGCTTCCTCTTCGGCAACTTCTTCCAAAGGAAACAGGTGGCAGTTTCCTTGGTGGATTTCATGACCTTCCCGGTGACTATAATATTAATTCCATTATGATGTATCTAGGTTTGCATTTTACATTCAGTATGCATTTTGAAATATTGCCTCTTTCTGGTTCTCTTCTGGAACGCGTATCAGACATGTACTGAAGCATCTCGTTCTATCTTCTTCCTTTCCAATATTTCTCATTTCCTTACATCTTTGCAATTTGATCTGAATTATCAATTGCATATTCTAGTTCAGTAATTCTCCATTCACTGTTCTAGCCTATTCCTTAATCAGTTAAATAATAATAATTCTAATAATACTAATTTCTTTTTTTTTTTTTTAAGACAGAGTCTTGCTCTGTTGCCAGGTGCCACACTGGAGTGCAGCAGCACAGTCTTGATTCACTGCAACCTCCACCTTCTGGGTTCAAGCAATTCTCCTGCCTCAGCCTCCTGAGTAACTGGGACTATAGGAGTGTGCCATCATGTCCAGCTAATTTTTGTATTTTTTAGTAGAGATGGGGTTTCACCATGTTGGCCAGGATGGTCTTGATCTCTTGACCTCATGATCCACCCACCTTGGCCTCCCAAAGTGCTGGGATTACAGGCGTGAGCCACCGTGCCTGGCCAATAATACTAATTTCAATAGATTTTTTTTTTTTTAGATGGAGTCTCATTCTGTCATCCAGGCTGTAATGCAGTGATGTGATCTTAACTCACTGCAACTTCTGCATTGCAGGTTCAAGCAATTCTCCTGCCTCAGACTCCCAAGTAGCTGGGACTGCAAGTGTGCATCACCACACCCAGCTAATTTTTTGTATTTTAGTAGAGATGGGGTTTCACCATGTTGTCCAGGCTGGTCTCGAACTCCTGACCACAAGTAATCCACCCACCTCGGCTTCCAAAAGTGCTGGGATTATAGGCGTGAGCCACCACACACAGCCTTCAATAGATATTTTATTTTTAAGTTTTTGAGGATATTCTTTTTTATTTCCATTCTTATTTTGTGGGTTCTATTCCTTCCTATGTATCTTTGAAGAATTTAAGCATACTTATTTTAAAATTCTTTCCAGATTTTTCTCTGTCTCATATGTGGACTCATAGAATTATACTTTTTTTTCTTTTCTGTCTTTCCTCCTTCCCTCCCTCCCTTCCTTCCTTTCGAGGCAGAAAACTACACTGTCACCCAGGCTGCAGTGCAGTGGCATGAGCATGCCTTACTACAGCCTCAAGCTTCTGGGCTCAAGTGAATCTCCTTCCTCAGCCTCCTGTGTAGCTGGGACTATAGGCACATGCCTCTCTTGCACTCAGCTAGTTCTCTAATTTTTATTTTTTGTAGAGATGGGGTTTCACTAGTTTGCTTATGCTAAAGTCCTGGCCTCAAGTGATTCTCCCACTTCAGTTCCCAAAGTATTGGGATTACAGGCATGAGCCACCGTGCCTGGTCTCATATGTTTTCTAATTATCATATGTACTTTCCATGTTCACAGACTTATTTTTTTTTTTTTTTACCAGATACTTGAGCATGGGTCTTAATGGCTACCCTACGGGATCACTTCAAAGTTTCCTGTCAGGAGTTAACAGAGATTACCAGTAACAAACAAGATTTTAAATTATGTTAGGCTTTTCACCAGTATGCAACATAGGTTCTGAGTCACAATTTCTATAGAATGACTCTTTCCATGCTTTAGGGCAAAGAGCTTCAGGCCGGGAGACAATTCCCCTGTCTTCCTGCACAATTAGGGCAGCTCATTCACTTGCCTTTTTCTATGCAGAGAATGCATTCCTGCGTTACGTCATACCCCGGTCCAGGAACTAAAACCCAAGTTTTCAGGCTGCTAGAGACGCTATTTGTAATGTGACTTGTGAGAAGCAGGAAATAGGACATATCTTACTTAATGTGCTTCTGCCCATTTACATGCTTCCTCCCCAAATTCTAAGATCTAGCAGGACATAAGCTGGGGGTGTTCTGGCTTCAAGGACTAATGAGAACAAGGCAAGATCCCTGAGTTAGAGAAACTGGGGCTGGGTATCAAAGCATGAACTCAGACACAGAAATGCAAAACAGGGCCTATGGGCCTCTGTGATTGGAAGGAAGGGTCAGTACATTAGCTTGCTGAAATTCTGAACTACAGTTACCCCCTAAATATATACTAAAGCTTGGGACAGACTCACTAACAAGTGTAAGCTGAGTGTCTGTAATAGCGGGGGAAGACTGGCTTACGAGGCAAGGATCCACGCAGGTCATTTGTTATTGTGCAATCTAACTGCCTTTGGATTCACACCTTTTTAAACTTCATGAATGGAACGAAGTACTGTGAACACTTATGTAAATTTTTTGTACATATTTCCGTGATAGTATTTTGTGAAATGTAACTTTATAATTGATTGCAATGCGAGAAGATTCAAACCTGTAATTTCAGACTTCTGAAATGAGAGACTGTGGTCATCATGAAAAAGACCTTCAGAAAGAGGGAATTCTTTTTTCATGTGTTATGAATCTTACAGGATATTTGAAAATAAAAATAAAGGCTTATTCTCGAATTATTTCTGGGAGGGTAGTATCAAATCATAAACACTACAGTGTTAAAAGCACGTCAGGAGTGGAGCAATGTTATTAAGATGGTGGAATGGGAGTTCTTTGGCTTCATTCTATCCCCCCCACACCTCCCCACATACAACCACAAAATCTAACCAGCAACTATTCACAGACAAGAATAACATCCTGAGTATCCCATGACATGGGAGTAAGACTGAAACAACCCTCACTGGACTGCAGAACCAAGGAAAACTGTAATCAAATGGTAAAAAGGATGGTTCTCTCTGAGCACACCAGCCCTCCCCAAAGCCAGCCCAGCACCACACATGGAGAGTTTCTTGGGAACATGGTTTTCAAAGTAGGAAAAGTAGGTAGAGATGGACATTCAGCTTATCCACCATTCTAAGGCCCACTCTTCTTTCATCCCACAAGAAACACTGGGAACACAGGCAGAGTCAGACCACCTGAGATCAGCTAGAAACAAAGAATATAGGTAGAGCTCACAGTAGGCAGAACCTGGTGGCTACTCTACATTCCAGACAAGGGAGGCACACACCAAAGAAATTAGCATCACACTGCAGGATACACAGTTCATAATTATTTCCGGCTCGAATCCTTAGCTAATGTCCCCACACTGCCTGCAAGCGCTTCCCAGGTCTTCTACATGCCCTATTTAGGAGAAGAAAAGGTGCTAGTCAGGCTTGACCTAGAAAGGCAAGCAGAGGCTCCATTCAACCAATAGGTACTCCCAATGACCTCATCCAGGTAGAATGGCTTCCATCTTCATACATAGCAGAGCAGCATACAGGCTAGAACAGCTTGAACCAAAAAGTCAGACTGCATCTTCAACCAGCCAAAATCTCTGCCAAATGATCCCATCCAGGCAGGGAGACTCCCAACCCCACAGATTTCGGAGGAGCAAAGAGACTAGTTTGGGTTGACCCAGGAAGTCAAGGAGTGGCTCCACTCAGTCAAAAAGCCCACCCACAAATGTGCCAAAACCCGGAGACTTTGCCTTCACAGATTTCAACCCTCAGTTACGCATTTTTAAGGATTAGAGTCTCTGGGCCTGCCTGTCCCAAGCAGTGACTACACCTCCCCAAGGAGCCCAGCTAGTACCTTTACTTGATAGCAGAGCTTATCCAGTGGTCTCACTGGACAGCAGAACCTAGCCAGCAGCCCCAACAAACATCAGAGCAGAAGCAGGGCCTCAGCCAACTAGAGAATTAAACAGCTTTGCCTGTCCAGGGTCATAGCAGCAGTCCCCTCCAGGATCACAGGCAATACAGTGAAGGTTTATCACTGACAAAGAACATCTATAAAGCCTAGAAGAGAGGCTGTTTCCTCAAATGTGTAGACAACAATGCAAGGACACAAGAGTTATGAGTAATCAGGAAATATGACACCTCCAAAAGAAACTATCAAGTTCTGAAAATAGACCTCAAAGGAAAGGACATCTGTGAAATTACTGACAAAAAATTCAGCTTAACACTCATAATTTCCATGAACTACAGTAACATATGAATAGGAAATTTAGTAAAATTCAGAAAACCATACACAAAAAGTGAGAAGTTTGACAAAGAAATAGAAACAATAAAAATAATCTGGACATTGATAGACCTGGAAGCCACTGTCCTCTGCAAACTAACTCAGCAACAGAAAACCAAATACCACATGTCCTTGCTTATAAGTAGGAGCTGAATAGTGATAGCACATTAACACAGGGAAGGGAACAACACACATTGGGGTCTTTTAGGGGTTGTGGGGAAGGCTATGGGGTGAAAGAGCATTTGAAAAAAATAGCCAATGCATGCTGGTCTTAATACCTAGGTGATGGGTTGATAGGTGCAGCAAACCATCATGGCACATGTTCACATATGTAACAAACCTTCACATCCTGCACATGTACCCCAGAACTTAAAATTTATAAAATGTCTTTTGGGGGTTAATTTCATGATAAAAAAAAATAAAGATAGAAATCCTTCAGATGAAAACTACTCTGACTGAACTGAAGACTTCATCAGAAAGTTTCAACAGCAGACTAAAGAAGAATAAATTAGTGAGCTGGGAAAGAACAGTCAGGAGAACAAAAAGACAAAAGAATGAGAAAGAATTAAGAAATCCTACCATAATCACATGGGACAGTGCTAAGAGAACAAACCTTCGCATAATAGAAGTTGCAGAAGCAGCACAAAGGAAAAAATGGCCAGAAAGCATATTAAAAGAGTATTTAACTGAAAACTTCCCTAATATGGAGGTAGACGTCAGCACCCAGATAAAGGAAGTGCAGAGGTCTTCAATTAAATTCAACCCCAAAAGGAGTATACCAAGGTACATAATAATCCAACTAACAAAAATCAAAGATAAAGTTAAGATACACATCACATACAAAAGTCTGTCAATACACTATCAGCAGATTTCTCAGCAGAAACCCTAAAGACCAGGAGAGAGTAAAGTGATATCTTCAAAGTGCTGAAGAAAAAAAAAGTCTGCCAACTAAAAATACTCTATCCAGTCAAGTTGTTTTCAGAAATGAGGGAGAAATAAAAACTTTTCCAGATAAACAAAAGCTAAGGAAATTTATCACCACTATACCTGCCTTACAGTAATTGATAAGGGAGGGTTCTTTAAACTGAGACAAAAAGCTGCTAAGTAATACCATGAAACATATGAAAGCCTAAAACTCAATGCTATAAATAGAACCACATTCAGAATATTCTAGGACTGTTATAGTGATATCTAAAGCAATTTTATTTCCAGCAGAATGGTTAAAATACAAAACTGTTAGTGATAACAATAGCTAAAATTAATTTTCAAGGGATATAAATTGCAAAATAATAAAAATTTCCATGTAAAAACATAAGAGTGGGGAGTGGTAAAAGTTTGTAGATTTGTTAGACACAATCTAAGTAGGACATTATATGTATATGTTATTCTATATAACCTTCATGGTAACTACAAAGCAAAAGTATTTAGTAAAAGCACTAAATGAAATAGATAGTATTCAAAGCATATAAACTAGCCAGAACACCCCAGCAAACCACAAAGGAAGACAGCAAGAGACAGGAAAGCAAAGTATCTATAAAACAACTGGAAAAGAACTAACAACATGGCAATTCTAAGTCCTTACCTATAAATAATTACCTTGAATGCAAATGGATTACATTTCCCAATAAAAATACACAGAATGACTAAATGGACAAAACCAAAACAAAGCTCAACCCAAATATATGGTGCCCAGAAGAGACATCTTTAAAGGCACACATGGTCTGAAAGTGAAGGAGTGGAGAAATAAATCCTACACTAAGGTGAACCAAAAGAGAACAAAAGCAGCTATACTTATATGAGGCAAAATTGACTTTAAAAAAATTTTTTAAGAGCCAAAAATGAACTATACAATGATGAAGGGGTTAATCCATCAAAAGAATTAAAAAATTGTAAACATATATGCACACAACATTGGAATACCTAACTATAGATAACAAACATTAAAGTATCTATCTAAAGAAAGTGATAGAGTGAAACACAATAATAGTGGGGACTTCAATAACGTAATTTCAACAATGGACAGATCATCCAGACAGAAAATTAATAAGGAAACTTTGGATTTTAATAATGCATTAGATCAAATTGACCTAAGAGGCATGTATAGAAACAGCCCATCCAAGAGCAACAAATACCTATGTTTCTCAAGTACACACAGAACATTCTCCAAGATGGATCACATGTTAGGCCACAAAGTAAACTTCAGCGATTTTAAGACTGAAATTATGTCAAGTTTTTTTCCAGCCACAATGGTATGAAGCTAGAAATCAATATTAGGAAGAATTTCAGAAAATTTACAAAGGCATGAAAATAAACAGCATCCTCCTAAAAACATCTGAATAAACCAGCAATGAGTAAGATTAAATCAGTGATTAAAAAAAATCTCTAATTAAAGAAAATTCCAGGACCTGATGGCTTTGTGGCTGAATTCTATCAAACATTTTTAAAGTAACTAACACCAATCCTACTCAAACTTTTCCAGAAAGTTGAAGAGGAGGGAATACTCCTAAACTCTTTTTACAAAGCCAGTATTACACTGATATTAAAACCAGACAAAAACATTAAAGGAAAAGAAAATTACAGGACAGTATCTTTGAAGAACATAAATGCAAAAGTCCTCAACAAAATACTAGCAAACCGAATTCAACTATAAATTAAAACAATCATCTACCATGATCAAATAGAATTTATGCCTGGTATGCAATCATGGGCCAACACAAATCAATATATGTGATAACATCATATTAACAGAATGAAAGACAACCACCATACAATCTTCTCATTAGGTACAAAAAAGCATTTTACAGAATTCAATATTCTTTCATAATAAAAAAAAGAAAACAACTCGCCAGGTACTATGGCTCACACCTGTAATCCTAGCACTTTGGGAGAGTGAGGAGGGTGGATCACAGGGTCAGGAGTTTGAGACCAGCCTGGCCAACATGGTGAAACCCTGTCTCTACTAAAAATACACAAATTAGCCCAGCATGGTGGTGCACATCTGAAATCCTAGCTACTCAAGAGGCTGAGGCAGGAGAATTGCTTGAACCCAGGAAGCAAAAGTTGCAGTGAGCCCAGATCACACCATTGCACTCCAGCCTGGGTGACAAGAGCAAGACTCCATCTCAAAAACAAACAAACAAAAAACTCTCTCCAAATTAGATATACAAGAAATATACCTCAGTACAATAAAGGCCAATTATGAAATCCCCATTATGCTTACCTGTGAAAACTTGAAAGCCTTTCCTCTAAGGTCTGACCCAAAGAATGCCCACTCTCAACACTTTAATAAACTATTAGCAATTCTTGCTAGAGCAATTACTCAAGAGAAAGAAATAAAAGACATTGAAATAAGAAAGGAAGAAGTGAAATTGTCCCTGTTTGCTGATGACCTGATCTTATATAAGAAAATCCCACAGATTCCATTGAAAAACTGTTAAAAACCAAAAAGCAAATACACTGAGGTTGCAGGATACAAAACCAACACACAAAAATCAGTAGCATTTGTATACACCAATAACAAATGATTTCAAAAATAAAGGGAACAATCCCATTCACAATAGATACAAAAATAAAATATTTAGGAATAAATTTACCAAGAGGGTAAAAGACCTATACACTGAAAATTATAAAACATTGATAAAATAAATTGGAGAAGATATAAATAAATAAATAATATAGTCTGTGTTCATGGATTGAAAAAATAATATTGTTAAAAAAAGTTCATACTACCCAACATGATCTACAGATTGAGTGCAATATCTATCAAAATTCCAGCATCATTTTTCATAGAAATAGAAAAAACAATCCTAAAATTCATGTAGCTCCCAAAAAAATCCCCAAAATGCTAAGGCAGTCATATGTAAAACCACGAAGACGGAAGTATTATCCTACCTAATTCTAAACTATACTACAGAATTATTGTAATTAAAACAGTATGGTATTGGCAAAAAATAGACACATTGACCAAAGGAACAGAATAGAGAATGGAACAGCAATGAACTCATACATACAGTGTCAAGTGATTTATGACAAAAGTGTCAAGTATATGCAATGGAAAAATGAAAGTCTCTTCAATAAATAGTGTTGGGAAAAATAAATTTCCATATGTAGAAGAATGAAATTGTACTGTTATACCATAAAGAAAAATAACTCAAAATGGATTGAACACTTAAATGTAAGACCACAAACTGTAAAACTACTAGAAGAAAACAGGGGAAAACTACATGACGGGTCTGGGCAATGATTTTTTTGATTTGGCCCCAAAAGCACAGTTAATAAAAGCAGAATTAGACAAATGGGATTACATCAAACTAAAAGGCATCTGTACAGCAAAGGAAACAGTTAAGAGTGTGCAAAGATACCTTATGGATTGAGAAAAGATATTTGAAAGCCATACATTCAATAAGGTGTTAATATCCAGAACATATAAGGACAAACAAGTCAACAGGAAGAAAAAAAAACTTCAAAAAATTGGAAATCCACTTCCACAGACAGTATACAAGCATACAAACAAAAGTTGTATGTAAAAGGTTTTTTGATCATCTGCTTTTTTTATGATTCAACCCTGATTGTGTGTAAGATGGTATTGTATTAGTCCATTCTAATGCTACTATAAAGAACTACTTGAGACAGTAATTTACATAGAGATTTAATTGACTCACACTTTGGCATAACTGGGGAGTCCTCAGGAAACCTACAACCATGGTGGAAGGGGAAGCAAACATGCCCTTCCTCACCTGGTGGCAGGAGAGAGAAGTGCTGAGTGAAGGGCCCCTTATAAAACCATCAGATCTTGTTAGAACTCACTCATTATCCTGAGACCAGCACAGGAAAAAAAAAAAATGCCCCCATAATTCAATTATCTCCAGCTGGTCCCACCTTGACATATGGGGATTATTACAATTCAAGGTGAGATTTGGGGTGAGGACACAGAGCCAAACCATATCAGGTATGTTAGGTCACATCTAGGTGTCAAATGATGTTGCTTTCAAGGAACTTATGGCTTGAGAAATGAACTCAAAGCAGAGAAGTTTAATTTATTATATAAGGCAATATGTGGTAGGTAGTAAATTTTCTGGAATCTCAATGGATTAATTCAGAAAAGTAGAGATTACTAATTGTTTGCTTGTTGTAGAATGCTATTTCATAGCTTTAAGCTACAGATTCAAATTTCAAGAATTTTATTTACTGCTTTAAAATATAGAATTGCTAGACTATCAACAGGTGATAGTAGGAATACCAGTCGCCTAATCTGAAATGTAAAGCATGCACTAGACGGGACCTTCGCTATAGTATAACATATTTTTCACCACCATTTTTAAATGTGAAAACTAAACCTATCAAACTAAACATATTAATAATTCGTGGAATCAGTTTTTTTTTTATAAAACAACACTGATAATATAATGATTCGTTAAGGTTCCTGTTAATATCTTTCTCAATAACCGTTTCTTATTGCTTCAAGAAACAATATTAGTTTCTATCAGTATCAGTTTGTCATAATATGTATAACCGTTAAGAGCCATTTATTAGTTAGAAATTATCTTTATCTTTCTAATTTGTTTCACCCTGAATTCAACTATAAACACTAAATGGCCCTGTCATTTCCAGCAAACCCACAGTCAAAAACCCTTAAAGTTTTTCTGATTTGCTAGCTTTGAGTACTTTGGTGTACTCAGAAGTAAAAATTCTGATAACAATTTTGCAGACTCAGAAATAAACCAACACATGTTTAAATTCTTTTCTTTGACTTCTCTTTCTTTTCTCTATATTAGTAGGCAAAATGATAATGATTATCATTTATTGGAGACTTACTATATATCATCAATATTATTGTATTTAGTCCTCATAATAACACTGAGTTTGGTGCTGCTATCATGTCTCCCATGCCGCAGAAAAGGAAACGCAAATATTGAGAGACTAAATAACCTGCTTAGGGGCATACAGCTCATAAGGTAAAGTTCCAGGATTTATAACCTACCCAGCCTAACTCCAGAGCCCAAGTGTTTGTTGTAGGACTTTCTTCTTAGTTCAGCTAAAAAAAGGGGTCCCTTGTCAGATGACCCTGAAATATTAGGTTCACACACTCTTTGATGAGTGAGAAAAAATGGAATTTATTGGGAAAAAAAGGAAAAAAGGGGGAAACAGGGACTCTCAGCAGAGCAAGACTCTTGCTACTGTATGCTTTCTGCCTTGCAGGTTGAATCCCAGGTACCACCCAGGAAGAAGGGGCAGGCTCCACCTCCTACAAACAGGGCTAACTTCCTGAGGCTCCACCGCACCCCCCACCCCGCCAGCCACTGTGCACTCCTGCCAGTGCACATGCTGGTCAGAGGTTCTCCTGCATCCCCTTTATATTTGGCTGTCTCACTTTCACCACTGCATGGTATCAGACCGGACTGAAAATATTAACTTGAGAAAGGCTGTTCTCCAAAAATAAAGTATTTTGCTTTATTTTTTTTTAAAAGGCTAGCAGCACTTCTATTTTATTCCATAGACTAATCTACAAACAGGATAACAGCATTTGGGTATCATAGTACCATTCCTAGTAATATCTTAGCAACAGTTTGGCTAACAGAAAAGATGAATACTAATGGGTTAGATTTTGAGCCCTCCTATTTTCCCCCTCACTTCTCTACGATCCAATGTTATTAATGTTAATGAAGGGGAAGGCTGAGAGTTGTCCATAGAGAAAAGAATGAAAGGTTAGTTGGAAAGGAAGAGAAAGGTAAGTAGCCATTAGAGTGTGTATTTGGGACAGAGTTTATTTGTGGATTTATTTTTAAGTTTGGAGAGAGGAAGAACAGAGACACAGAAGGATGTCTGTAAGAGCAGAGATTCTAGAATCTTTCAGTCTGTGATATCTTACAGGATATAAGGAATCCTGTAGCTCACCTCAACTCTCCATTTTGTTAAATTTTGATAGACTTCATTAGACATTTAACTTGCACTGTCACACACACACAGAGTGAACTAGTGCTGGTATATCTTCTGAAAGTTTCATCAAGCAGAACATGGCTATCTTCATCTCCAATTCTGTTATTTTTCTTTTTTTTTTTCCACCAAATTTCTGTGGTTAAGCATGGAGTTAGTTCTACAGCAATGCACTTCTCACCTAATAATGCACTTCTTAAACAAATAAGAAAAACGTAGTAAAACTTTATTCAAGTGTTTGAGTGGCCCCTTCAATGTAATTTCTCAACAAGCACTGTAACTTATATTTTTTTCTTCTTCACAAACTTTCCATAATCCTTAATAACTCTCTTAAGAGCACTTACTACCTGCCTAAAAGCAGTAACATTTTTGTTGTTTTTTTTTTTTTTTCTGAGACGGAGTTTCGCTCTTGTTACCTAGGCTGGAGTGCAATGGCAC
>NW_016107382.1:2151255-2163297 GCF_001604975.1 Cebus imitator | reverse complement strand
GCAACCTCCACCTCCTGGGTTCAGGCAATTCTCCTGCCTCAGCCTCCCCAGCAGCTGGGATTACAGGCATGCGCCACCATGCCCAGCTAATGTTTTGTATTTTTAGTAGAGACGGGGTTTCACCATGTTGACCAGGATGGTCTTGATCTCTTGACCTCGTGATCCACCCACTTCGGCCTCCCAAAGTGCTGGGATTACAGGCTTGAGCCACCGAGCCCGGCCAACCTTTTTGTTTTCGCTAGAACGTTAATTAAGCAAAAAGTGACTGAGAGAAGATCACCTTAGACACATAAAGATTACTGTAAATGCTAGATAATATTATGCTTTTGTTCAAATTACTCCTTAGATAGCCATGTTGTGTTCAATACTTTTTTTTTGGTTTTAATCCCTCACTCAAGCATTCTTTTTAAGCCCCTTGCATATTTATTTTCATTGGTCCTTGACAATTTTGATTCTCCAATTTTGTTTTCTCCTTCCATATTCTCTCAGGCTCTCCTACAATCTTTGCTGTCTTTATTTATCCCTAAATGTACATCTGATTACCTAAATGACTTTCAGATCACCCTCAATTTCCTTGCATTCATCTTTCTCTTCTGCCCGCTGCATTAACGCTAAAATATGCCTTCTATATTCATATACCTTGGACTGTGAGCACAAGTGCAGAAAAGCACCAAACAAAGCAAACTATGATAACTTTTAGTACGGTTTCAAATCTCAGATGGGTCTTCTGTACCAATAGTTAATTTTTTTATTTGTCCTTGGTCAATTACCTCTTCCATTCCTATCAGTGATTATTCCAGATCCCAATCACTCTTAAGTTCTCTGATCAATTCCCACAATCTTCTTTCTCAGCAGAAAACCTCAATTCCCATTGCATCAATACTATTGGAGGCTTCAGATATGATCCATCTCAACTTCCTGGTTCCAAATATACAAATTTGTCTATGTGTAAACCCAAGTTTTTTTTCTTCTCTCTAGTAGCTAAGAACTCAATCCCTCATGCTTTAAACAATCCCCAAAAGTTTTGCTTTCCTGATTCCTTCTGATTCCAAGATTCCTTGCTCTCAAATATCTTACCTTACCCTACCTTTTACCTCTGTATTTTCAACTTCTCTATTTGCTCTAATCTGAGTCCATTAATATGCTCAAGTCTTCCCCATTATAAACAAACTTGCCTTTAATGCAATATCTCCTTCTAAGAACCATCTCATCTTTCTCCTTCCTTTCTCAACAAACTTCTCAAAAGATTAGTTTCTATTTCTATTTTTTCATCCATGTAATCATTTCTCACATATAGGCATAAGGATTCCTCCCCATTACAACTTTGGAAAAATCACTTACTAAGGTACCAGTGATTTCCTTATCACCAATCAATAAGCAGATATTATTCTTTCTCTTTCTGGAGAAAGAATAATGTTGCAATTAAAATTGATAATTGTTCTGTCTATCTTTCTAGAAACAGAAACACATAGAACTAATACTTAGTAGGCTTCATTGACACTTCATTTTCCAGCTTAAATTTTCTTACACTCTCTAACCAATTCCATTCTGTCTTCTTATTGGGCTTTCCTCCTCTGACCACCTAAATCTATTTCCAAAGACCATGTTGTTGGGCTACTGATCTCATTCCATTCACTTTTACTGGAAGATCTCAGCTCACTCATTATTTTAAATGTTGACTATATATAAACAATTTCTGAATTAATATTTCTGGTTAGAAATCTCCTTTGAGTTTTGACCTTGTATATACCAGTGGCTGCCAGATAACTTCATTTGGGTGACCCAAGTAAAGCCTTCTTTAAAATTAAAATGTCTTAACTTCAGCCTCTCCTCTTCCTCTCTAAACACACTTTTCTGGAATCTTTTATACAAGTTAGGGCTCTCCCATCTACTTTGTAACCTATACCACTATATTTATTTTAAGTTACTACCTGAATTTTAAGTTTTCCAATTCAATAAATATCCTGCTGAGTTGACTACCAAAACACATTAATCAGATCTATCTAGTCTTATTCTTTCCTACTAGAACTTTCCAAATTCTGATAGTATCTTTAAAATGGATTATTACAGCAGTATTCTTATTGGTTGCAAGCTAACCCCCTCAAATTCATTCTCCATATGCCTATAGCTGCTTATAATACTTCTATGTCGCCCCTTCGTTTATAAGAAAAAACCAACATCCCAAACATGACATCTCAGGTCCTCTACAGCCTGGCTTCTCCCCATCCATCTAGTAACTCACTGCCATTTTTGATCCTCTACTTTATGCTTTGCAATATTAATAAAATGCCCAACATACTCTGTGTTTTAAACTCCTCTATCTTTAAGTCCCTCAGCCTTTATTTCTGGTCTCAAATGCCTACCAACCTTTATCTGACCAATTTCTGCTCATTAATTAAGAAAATTCCCCCAGAAAGATTGCCCTCTTCAATTCCCCATCATCCTGCATCCAGCTTAGAGCCCTTTCATAACCACTCACTCACTCACCATACTTCATTTGCTGTGCCTATTTTCTCACTGGACCACGCCTTTTTCGAGAGCAAGGACCATAACTTTTCATCACTTAGCATGATGCATAATGGACTGTCAATAAATATATATATCTATTTAAATGAATGAGTAAACTAATTCTACCAATAACAATTCTGATGTATCAAAGTTAGCCTAAAAGCTTTTCTATGAGTATCTTTTTTTTTTTTTTGAGACGGAGTTTCGCTCTTGTTACCCAGGCTGGAGTGCAATGGCGCGATCTCAGCTCACCGCAACCTCCGCCTCCCGGGTTCACGCAATTCTCCTCCCCCAGCCTCCTGAGTCGCTGGGATTACAGGCACGCGCCACCATGCCCAGCTAATTTTTTGTATTTTTAGTAGAGACGGGGTTTCACCATGTTGACCAGCATGGTCTCCATCTCTTGACCTCATGATCCACCCGCCTCGGCCTCCCAGAGTGCTGGGATTACAGGCTTGAGCCACCGCGCCCTGCTATGAGTATCTTTTCTAAACCCAGCTACCAGTATGCATTTTTGAGACCGGTATTACTCAACTTTCTCCTACTAATGATCATTAAAGTTAATTTTAATAAATTAATGATATTTTATGAGTTCTTCTAGGAAAGCCCCTTGTCATAACATCTGCCAACATAAAATCAATTCTTTCAAGTGAAATAATGTATGACAAGAACACACAAGTAATCTAAACATTTATTATTAGTCCACTGTAGCTTCCTTCTGCATGCAACTTCTTACCCAAGATAGAATTTCGAATTCTTATTTTTCATTTAGAATTTTCTCTGCCTATTGGTTTGATGACATAGGGATGATTTTACAAAGAAAGGGAGGCAAAAAATTAGAAACATTGAAAACAAGTTATAAGTAATTTCTTGGAGGAATTTATATATTAGATGGAAAGTAGAGGGATGCTCTGATACAGGAGCTATTATGGGTAAAAACTGAACCATTCATTTCAGTGACAAAACCTTGGATATTTTTCATTCTGTGAAACAAAGGTCCAACAGCCAAGAAAAGTTCTTTACAAAGCAAATAATGGTTGATAGGAACAGAATCTGACTTTAAGGACTAATTATGTTTGGAAGTAGTCTAGGAGTCCATAAACAGATGACTGGATAAAGAAAATGTGGCACATATACACAATGGTGTACTATTGAGCCATAGAAAAGGAATGCAATCCAGTTATTTGCAACAACATGGATGGAAATGGAGATTATCATGTTATGTGAAATATGTCAGGCGCAGAAAGAGAAACCTCACATGTTCTCACTTATTTTGGGGAGCCAAAAATCAAAACAATTGAACTCATGGTCATAGAGAATAGAAGGACGGTTACCAGAAGCTGGAAGGTGTAGTGAGTGGGGTTTGAGGGGGAGGTGAGGATGGTTAACGGGTATGAAAATACAGTTAGAAGAGTAAGATACTATTTGATAACACAATAAAAAGACTATAGTTGATAACTGTACATTTAAAAATAATTTAAAGAGTATAATTGGATTGTTTGTAGCTCAAAGGATAAATGCTTGAGGGGATAGATACCCCATTTTCTACGATGTGCTTATTTCACATTGCATTTCTGTATCAAAACATGCCATGTACCCCCTAAATACATACACCTATCTACCCACAAAAATTAAAAAATATATAGAATATTAAAGAAAAAAAGACAAATTATGTGCTTGAGTGATGTCATTAACAGACAAAAAACATCAACAAAAATCTATTACATTTAGTAGCCAAGTGAGTATCTAAACTTTCAATTCGAGTCTCACACATTGCAAGACTGTCTCTGGTATCGATGGCAGCAACAACATTTGTTACCAGCAGACTTATACTATTTTAAACTATTAAAATGCTGTGTTGCATAAAAAATAGAAATTACCTTTTGTGTAACACAGATCTCTTAATAATGAGCTCTTAGATTCCATTTTATTTATTGCTTTAAAATGGAAAATTAATCCATAGGCGTCAAAAGTTGACATTGAAAAGGTGAATTAAATATTAAATATATTTATTCAAAAACACCCAGCTATAATTATTTGTCAGGATCCCATCAGTTTCTATGCATTTTATGACATTATTTTTTGAATGTGTTAGAATCTAAGAAATTAGTTTGATATAAAGAGTATTTTAAGACTCAGAATAATTGTTGCCAACGTCATCAGGTAACGTTTAAAACATCCTGGATCCTTATTCCAAGAGTGAAGAGCCGTAAGGCATCAGAGCATTTTAGTACCTTGAACTTTCAGTGGCATTTAGAAACTCTCCGAAGGAAGTAGCGTGGTGACTTTTATGTGTTAATGTTTCCAAAGGCTTTCAGAATGTCATGTGATAAGAACTCAAAAATTTTTGCAGTGGCCAGATTTCCAGCAGCTTGCTTCTGCTTTTTAGTGTTGAAATACATGAGACCTTAGTCGTTAAAAGCCTCCCAATATTTACCAACCACAAACTTGCTTTCTGTATTTTTTCTTCCAAGTGAATCCCGTATCTTAAGGATGCCTATTTAACCTTTTTGCTCTGCAATGGCTGTCTTCTCTGAAAGTGTTATTAATGAGTATGGGCTTTTAATAGGAAAAACAAGGGAAACAGAATTAACAGGAGAGGTCCTAATGATACAATCTAGTCAGAGTAATGGACAGAGTTTCCTGGAGGACTTCTAAAGGATTATAAGCAAGTAACAGTTTACTCCACAGATAAATTTAACATTTTCTAAAAGTTTACTCTGAATATTATGTTTAAAAGTTTACACCCTTTTTCCTGCATTTTTGCCAATTAACAACCCTGCCTTTGTTTAATCTTAATATGACCAGGATGAAACAATATTAAATAATTGTTAAAACAGGGTGTTAAGAAACACAAATGCAGCAGTCATCCTTTCATGATAATTATTATAGGCTGGAGCAAATTATTGTACCATGAACCGATTTTAGTAGTTTTTAACATGACAAATTTTAGATCCAGTCTTTTACTGAATCATTTTGTAGAACTGAAATCTCTGAAAATCACTGTGATGCCTTTAGATTGGACAGCAGAAAATAAAATGTGTCTCAACAAGTACTCCTGACCTTTAAAGGCTTCAGGAAGTATGTGGAGGTAAGCACTTCCCTGAGGTGTCATCGTCTCAGAGGGCAGAAAAGGGATCCAGCTGCTAAGTGACGTTCTAATTCTCATGGTTGGGCTTGTTGTCTGGAAAAAGAGTCATGCTCCATTTAGTAATTCCAGTGTTTCTTCCTCTTCCTGTAAAGAATGGTGTGGGAGCAGGGAATATTCATTCACAAAAAATGGAATAGAAATATGTATCCCGTGGGAAGGAGCCATTTATAGAACTGTCTAAAAATACGTATTTGGGCAGGTCAGATGATATTTTGCAATATTACTGTGATGACTATTAAGTGTGTATGCTGGCTTTGAATATGTGTTCATTTCTGAAGCAGGAGTCATTTTGAAGTACTAGGAAAATGGGGTTGCCAAAGAAATAAATTGTTATATGGCTAATTTCTTTGTATCTAGTTCAAACCAGCTCCCCCAAGCAGAACTTATGGATATCTGAGAAATTTAAAAATAGTCTACTTAAGATTCCTTACCAATGACATTATCCTCATAATATAGTATTACAAATTATAGTCTTTTTTAATTTAGTACATAATTTTGACTTATTAAATAGGTCCTAAAAGGACCTGAGCAAGGGAAAACTAAGACATTGCAGGAGAAATCCAGATAATAGAGCTCATGCAGCACAGCTGACTAGAAAATTGATCAATCTTGGATTCTGATTGCTGATTTGGGGCATGGAGAAGTTTTCCTCACCATAATAGGGGCTGTCTGAGAATGGGCACTGGTTGGAGTGTAAGAAACAGACTGTACATAAAAGCCCGGGTCTCCACATCCCTAGTCCTTGTCACACATCCACTGTGTAGTCTTGATTTTAACCTCTTTAAACCTCAGTTTCAAATCCAGGAGTGAGAGCTAAATAATTCACCCGTTTTTTTCTGGCTCTAGATTCTAATTTCATGTTTTATTATCTTTTGCTCTCCCTCAGTTGTGAAAGAGGACTGCATTTTCTAGATAAAAGCAGATTTTCATGTTCATTCATGCCAATATTTCAGCTGAAAATTAACTACAGTTTTGTTTTCTGAAAGTGATCACTAGACTTTCTGGCTTTCATTTATTTTTATCTGGGAGACATAATGATGTGTCATGCCCCATCCTTTAGAGAGAAGCAACATCTAGCTTAAGGGTCAAAATGGAGAGGGCTGAGGTCGCACTCTTTCTGAGTGTCTGCATGAGAGGCTGTTTTTTTCCTGGGACAAAGTCAAGTTATCCCAAATGTTTACCACCTCATTTCTTTAGACTTCCCAAAACCATCTCTCCATATATGCAGGTATAGCTAGGGTGCTTTTCTTTATTGAAACAAGTGTGTAATTTAAGATGATTAAAAAAGAAAAATTAAGTCTTTATGTTAAATTGTATATTTACAGTTTATAAAAGAAAATCACAATAAGAATTGAGTTTTTTTGTTGCTGTTGTTTTTTAGACAGAGTCTTGCTCTGTCACTCAGGCTTGAATACAATGGTGCAGTCTCGGCTCACTATAACCTCTGCCTCCTGGGTCAAGCGATTCTCCTGCCTCAGCCTCCCAAGTAGCTGGTATTACAGGTGCCTGCCACCATGCCTGGCTAATTTTTGTATTTTTAAGTATAGACAGAGTTTCACAATGTTGGTCAGGCTGATCTCGAATTCCTGACCTCAGGTGATCCACCCACCTTGGTCTCCCAAAGTACTGGGATTACATGTGTGAGCCACCGCACCCAGCCCAAGAATTAAGTTATTTACAAGGAGTTCAATCCTAGGCATCTCCCCAGATACTTTCTAACCATGTCTTCTTCCCAACTCCCCATAATGAAATCAATGGCAATCTCTTCTAAGTGCTTCCTGTTCTAAAGCTTTTCTTGGCTAATCTTCACCAATTTTTTTTTTTTTTCAGGAAACTTTAACCCTACCTATTTCTTGATTATATTCTCCTTCCATAGTGCTTTTTCCCAAATATAAGTCTTACTTTCTGGATTCTTGAAGAGGAAACATTTTATTCATATAATGAATAAATATTAACAGACTTCTGGAATGCCCCTTTCTTAGGATGGAGAGGAAAAATAACCTCATCTCCAAGTTAATGTCTTTATCTTTATCCTAAATCAGAAAAATGAAGATCATGTTCTGTTACCACTAGCAAATATATCCAAGTCACACAGCACCAAAGTACGTTAGCAGCACAGAATTAGTATGAGTCTGCAGCAGCCTCAATTCTTGCCTCCTCAGAAGAAAGAAGTCAACCCAGGGGCATAAGAGCCAGAAAGACCGAGGCAAGTTTTGGAGCAGTTGTTAATGTTTATTTAAAAGCTTTCTAATAGGAATGAAAGGAAATAAAGTATACTTGGAGGAAAGCCAACTGAGTCACTTGAGAGATCAAGTGTCTGGTTTGACCTTTGACTTGGTGTCTTATACGTTGGCGTTCCACATCGCACTGGCCTGCCAGCACTTGGGAGGGGCTGCAGGTGCATTGTGTTTACTGGTGTTATACGCATGTTGACTCGAGGCATTCTTCCCTCACGAGTCAACTGTTCCTACAAGGTCATATAGTGGTTAAACGCCACAATTTTGCCTCTTAGTGCACACACTTGAGCTCATTTGCCTAACTCTTGAGATCTCATCAGGAAGCTGCTGATCACCAGTATCAGGTGTTTCTATTTATCGGGAAACTGTCTTTTGCTGGCACTGGCTGTGACGAATTACTATTTTAGAGAGACAATTAACAACTACCCAACCATCACCTGATGGTTGCTTGACATTCCTGGTTGGTGTTGGAGGAGGTGGCTCTCCTTCCCTGCTTATGTCTGGCTACCTACTGCAACATTCAACTAAAGAGATACTACTCTGTTTTTTCCCACTATCCTGATCATTTGGAGGTTTCTGTCTTATGTGGAAGGAGGGGATGCTACATGAAAGTAGTTCAAAGAAAGAACTCAGTAAAATCCAGCTTTAGGAATAAAATGCAGGAGTCAACTAAACCACCATATAAGCAGAGCCAAGTCTTGACTGTAGTGCCAACCACAGAGAGTAAATTTGCTGGAATATCTACTGTTTCCCCTGGTCGGGAAGTGAGGGACACAAGTTATGCCTAAATTTTGCCAGGCCTGATTTGTGTTTTGAATTCGTTTCTTGGGAGTAGAGTCTAATTATCTCATTTCCATGGACTATCTTCTACCAAATCACTGAAGTAACCTCTAGTTACATTTAGGTTCTAACATTTAATATATCTGGCATCTGGGTAGCCAAAATAATGCTTTGCCATATGTATTAGTCCATTTTCACACTGCTGTAAAGAACTGCCTGAGACTGGGTAATTTACAAAAGAAAGAGGTTTAACAGACTCGCAATTCAGCACGGCCTTGGGGGCTTCAGTAAACTTACCATCACGACAGAGGTGAACGGGAAGCAAGACACTTCTTCACAAGACGGCAGGCAGAAGAAACGCCAAAGGAGAAAAAAGGCCCTTATAAAGCCATCAGATCTCGTGAGAATTCATTAACTAGCATTGGAACAGCATGGGGGAAACCACGCCCATGATTCAATAACCTCCACCTGGTCTCTGCTTTGATGCCTGGCTCATGGGGATGACAATTCAAAATGAGATTTGGGTGAGGAAATAAAGCCTAACCATATCACCATATATAAATATGTTCATTTATGAGGTTCTTTAAGTGTTGTTTGGGTTTGAGAGTACTATTCTCTCCAAACACAGACAAATTCTGCACCAATTTAGAAATAAATAGAAGGGGCCAGATGCTGTTGCTCATGCGTATAATTTCAGCACTTTGGGAGGCCGAGGCGGGTGCATCACTTAAGGCCAGGAGTTGGAGACCAGCCTGGCCAACATGATGAAACCCTGTCCCTACTAAAAACACAAAAATTAGCCAGGCATGGAAGTGCACCTGTACTTCTACTATTCGGGAGGTTGAGGTAGGAGAATCACTTGAACCTGAAAGGTGGAGGTTACAGTGAGCTGGGAGATTGCCTGCTGCTGCATTCCAGCCTGAGCAACAGAGTGAAACCCTGTCTCCAAAAAAAAAAAAAAAAAAAAAAGAAAAGAAAAGAAAAGGGCTAACTGTAGACAAAATTGTAATATTGATTTATATCTGTCACAGCTAAATTAGAAAATTTCTCTTGTACCTGAGACCACTATGGGTTTCTTCACATGTGCAGGCACTGGAACTCATAAGTAGATAGTCGGGTTTGCAAAGCAGGCAAATTCTTCATT
This sequence comes from Cebus imitator, assembly GCF_001604975.1. Taxonomy (NCBI): domain Eukaryota; kingdom Metazoa; phylum Chordata; class Mammalia; order Primates; family Cebidae; genus Cebus; species Cebus imitator. Next base: position 2,153,477 of record NW_016107382.1, on the reverse strand, counting down.
AACTGCCCTACCTCCAGCTACACAGAGAGCTCAAGAGGAAGGGCCTCTTATGGTCAAGAAGCATGAGCATATTGATGGTGGCCATTAGGAAAAACAGCGTAAATCAATGTAAGTCAGTCTCCCACGATCACACCAATCATGTAATTCACTCTTCCTACTAAGGGAAACAGCAAGTGGGAAGCCAGAAAAAGGGTAAGGGTCTCTTTGCAAAACTATCATTTGAGTGTAAGTTCTTGTTTTATGAACTAAGTAGAAGATGGATGGGGGAAAGGATGGTTTCCCTTACAATGGTAAGAAGGTTAATAACTTTCAGCAGATTAACCTGAATTTATACCATGAACTGAATATTAATTTTTAAATATTAATGATTATAAAATCTGGATCTGGCTGGGCATGGTGGCTCAAGCCTGTAATCCCAGCACTTTGTGAGGCTGAGGCGGGCAGATCAGGAGGTCAAGAGATCAAGACCATCCTGGCCAACATGGTGAAACCCCATCTCTACTAAAAATACAAAAATTAGCTGGGCGTGGTGTCATGCACCTATAGTCCCAGCTACTCAAGAGGCTGAGGCAAGAGAATTGCTTGAACCCGGGAGGCAGAGGTTGCAGTGAGCCAAGATTGTGCCACTGCACTCCAGCCTGGCACCTGGCGACAGAGTGAGGCTCTGTATCAAAAAAAAAAAAAAATCTGGATCCTACCTAATAATTTTAATAGCACTGCTCTTTGTTTCTTTCCTCAGACTTTGTGGTGTATTCCTTCTTTTATTTATTAACAGATACTAGGGATATGGTAGTATCTTTGAAGAAAGCAAGATATTTCAGGAAAGAAGTAAGTGAGCAAAGAGCTTCAATATACCGTGGACGGTGTTGCAACTGAGGAGAAGGATGAGAAGGCCTCAGAGGTGGTGGTACTTAAAAAAAAAACTTGAGACTGGGCACAGTGACTCACCCCTGTAATCCCAGCACTTTGGGAGGCTGAGACAGGCAGATAACCTGAGGTCAGGAGCTTGAGACCAGGCTAGCCAACAATATGAAAACTTCATCTCTACTAAAAATACAGAAATCAGCCAGACGTGGTGGCAGGTGCCTGTAATCCCAGCTACTTGGGCGGCTGAGGCACAAGTATCACTTGAACCCAGGAGGCAGAGGTTGCAGTGAGCTGAGATGGTGCCATTGCCCTCCAGCCTGGGCAGCAAAAAGGAAACTCTGTCCCCACTCCACGACAAAAAATCTTGAAAGATGAATAGCCAATCAAGGGGCAGGCAAAGAGAGGGGACAGGATTCAATGCAGAGAGAGCAACATGCCTAAAGTTGTGGAAAAGTGATACTGTTTCAGGATTTAAAATCAAAGTAGGATTTTAAAAGGCTAGAGATGGAATATAAAACAAAAAATTCTTAGCAGAAAGACAATTTCAGTCAAATTTCCTTTACTTCCCTCTCATTTGCTTACTCAGTGCCAGGACATATTTTTATTCTGTCAAGTCTCATGTAATGTTTCAAATGAAACATTGGTTTCTGACACTTCAACATATATTCTACAATAAGATGAAATTTTCATAGTTCAGATCTATCTCTTTTTTGCAGACTCTAAATTAAGAAGGATTTAAATAATAGAAAAGAAATGTATTCTTAAATATATAAATCCAAAAGATGGCCAATCTCTAAGATTTTATGAATAGTCTACTTTCATGGACTATTATCAAGAATTATCTAAGAATTACTCAAAATTAAATTGCAATTACCTACATGACTAAAGAAGTCTTAAAATGCTATATTTTTCTTCAGGGCATTAAAAATAAGCATTAAAGATTGTATGTTCTCTGCATCTCTCTTGATTCATGCAGGCAACATCCTCAATTGCTATAGGGAAGCTATTCACATGCAGTAAATATTGCATTTCCAAAAGTAATACAATTGTATGTCACACCCTTTTCTTCCAGATTGGGCAGATTTTATTTTTCAGATGATTCTCCCAGGAGATCTCTCTTTTGATAGTGCAAGAGAAGGATGAATTAAAGTTTATTTAAATGCCCAGTAGTCTAAGAAATGGAAAATAAATAAAGGCTATTTTTATTACAATGTAGGATTCTATCAAAGCTATAGATTCCTAAATAATAACTTTAAAGTTTCCTGAAGAAACTTTTGCCCTGAAAGGATAGACCACCATCCCAGTATGTAGTCTCTTATAGGCCTTTTTTTTTTTTTTTTTTTTTTTTTTTTTTT
>NW_016107382.1:2142162-2151194 GCF_001604975.1 Cebus imitator | reverse complement strand
AGGATCTCACTCCCATTACCCAGGCTGGAGCACAGTGGCACAATCAAGGTTCACTTCAGCCTCGACCTCCAGAGCTCAGGTGATTCTCCCACCTCAGCCTCCCAAGTAGCTGGGACTGCAGGTGCATGCCACTATGCCTAGCTATTTTTGTTGTTGTTGTTAGCTATGGGGTTTTACCATTCTGCCCAGGCTGGTCTCAAACTCTGGGGCTCTAGCAGTCTGCCAGCATCTGCTTCCCAAAGTGCTAGGATTACAGGTGTGAGCCACTGTTCCTGGTGGAGACCCAATTGTCATAAATATGTTGTGTGTTGAAAATGATCAAACAACTGACTATTAAATCATAGGTTCAATATAAAGTAATGATTTGGATGTCTCAAAACAATCATTTGCTAAAGAATTTAATTTTGTATTAAAATGTATACTATTTCATTAGGCATATGGAGTGATAAGTTTATTTAACTAGGTTTTAATAAAAATAACAATATGTAATAATACCTAAAAAAATCAAATGGAAGAAAGGAGATTAAATAAGAAAAATAAGAATTGTCTTTCTTCCACCCTGCCACCCAGTCCTCATCTTTTATAGCCTCCCCATCTTTCTTTTCCCCAACCCATCAAGAAGAAAACACTGTTACCAGTTACGAGTGTTTTGTATATTCTTTTTAAAAATCCACTAGATTATACAGGTTCATATGTGATCTATCTATCTATCTATCTATCCTTTTTTAACACAAATATCCTATTCTATAGTCTAATTTCGTTTGCCCTTAATATATCTTTGGTATCATTTCATATTAATGAATAAAGAACTACTCTTTTGGCTTTTTATACTGCAAGCTTGGTGCTCCTCCACCGTATAAATAAGCCATAATTTTATTTTATTTATATAGATCTTAAGGGTACAAGTGCAGTTTTCATACATGGATATATTCCACAGTGGTGAAGTCTGGGCCTTTAGTGCAACCATCACTCAAATAGTGTATGCTGTACCCACTAGGTAATTTCTCATCCCTCATCACTCCCATATCTTCCCATCTTTCTGAGTGTCCAGTGTCTATTTTTACACTATCTGTGTCCATATATACACATTATTTAGCTCCCTCTTATCAGTGATAATATATAGTATTTGACTTTCGATTTCTGAGTTATTTTACTTAAGATAAAAAAGAGCCATAATTTTAGAAATGGCTGTTTCCTAAATAATATACATGTTTGGTTAGAAACTACACTGGCTTTTAAAGGCTTAAAATAAAAAATTCCATTGGCTGTCAACTCGATCTCAATTCCATTGCATTTCTTGGAAGAATTTCATAAACAAAGAAAGAGCTCCCCCCAAAATATAGGGGTCTCAGTTCCTCTGCTCTGCCTCAGGAAGCTTTAAAATCTTGAGAAAACAAACTCTCAAAATACTTAGATCCTTGACATGCTAAAATGAAAGTCAGTAAAATTATTGACGGATATTTCTTCCATCTTAACACTTATTCAGTACTTTCAAAAAGTTTTATGTTGAACATGTATTAATTCAATACCTGGTCTTTATAAACTTCATAGTAAACAACTTTAAGAAGACTGTAAGGTCAGGGAAAATTCTTGATTAGAGGAAGTTCCTGTATTTGACCACTCACTCACACGAGTCATAGACATCATCTGCAGACCTCTGCCTGTTGCTCAATAAAATGGGATTCTTGAGTCAGCAAGTAAATTCCTGAGATAGTCTATTGGAATTTCTTGTGTCCTTCTCAGGTTTTTATTTTAAGACCATCAGTGGGAATTATTTCCCACAATGGAACTTAGGGAGAGGACTGATCTCAAAAGTTTATTTAGTTCCAAGCCTTTCATGTCATAAACCCACAAAGTCAACACCCACTACCAGAGCTCACAAAGCAATGTAAATAGCAGTATAGAGTCCCCACTCTTCTGAGCCACTTAACTCTCAGAAGCTCCACAAGCTGCCACCCAAAGATTGAGGCTTCTCCAAGACATCTTGGTTTAAGACATAGCCCACTCCTTTAACTTAATAAAATTTAAATGTTTTGTTTAACTTTTTAAATTTTTTATTTTTTATTTTTATTTTTATTTTTTTTGAGATGGAGTTTTGCTCTTGTTACCCAGGCTGGAGTGCAATGGCACGATCTTGGCTCACCGCAACCTCCGCCTCCTGGGTTCAGGCAATTCTCCTGCCTCAGCCTCCCGAGTAGCTGGAATTACAGGCACGTGCTACCATGCCCAGCTAATTTTTTGTATTTTTAGTAGAGACGGGGTTTCACCATGTTGACCTGGATGGTCTCGATCTCTTGACCTCGTGATCCACCCGCCTCAGCCTCCCAAAGTGCTGGGATTACAGGCGTGAGCCACCGCGCCCGGCGTTTAAATTTTTTATTTTTAAAAATCGTTGACGTCTTCACTATCCCCAAATTTAGATTCTCCGTGGGGCTTTGTGTTTCTCAGACAATGCCTTTCTATTTGTTTTCCTCTTTACTCATGCCCTTTATCATGTAACAGCATTTTACTGAAACTGCTACTAGAACTTGATAGTGTAGAACTATATTCTGAAGGATTACAAATGGAGGAAAATAATTTAGTGTGTCTGTAACCATATTTTGTTTTGGTAGAAAAAAAAAAACATACCTAATCAAATTCAGTGTAGCTAATGTCTTCTCAATAATACAGCCTTCCTTATTCTTGATGTTGACACTGGATATCATAAAGGTTTCAGCGTGGGTTTTTCCTTTATTAGATGCCACTGCATGGCCTAATGCTTCTCCGTCTTACAGTAAGGGCTACTGAATTCAAAGCCAAAGGTCAGGGCCCTTTCCCAAATCTAGATCCTGCCTCCAGGAATTTCTGCCCACAGATCGGCTGCATATAGAAAGTTCTCCTAATGTCCTGCACTTCGGAATTATTTGCAGTACTGCTTCACCCACTGGGCTAAACCTCCTGATAGCAATCCACATATTACATTCATGGGAGCTTGCTATGCCCATTAGGTACTATGCATTGTGCCACCCATTGGGACAGTCATCTGAGGCAGCATCTGTAGCAAAATGAGTTTGCCTATGTCCTCTCCCACTTTAAAGATTAGTCTTTGGCTGGAACTTGGTTATCCATTTCTTAACAGCTTGCATTGTTCCCGTTGTAGCATACCTCATTCCTGAGTCTACCAGAGTTACCAAAATAATATTTTAGGAAATTCTTCATAGCGACTAAGTCTCCCTTTTCTGGCCAGGTACTCATATCTTGGGCTGGCAGTGTTGCAATTGATAAAGCTGTGTTCTCAAGGAAGATATTGATTCCTCCAAGACAGGACTGATTGCCTGTACTCTTTTTGTCATAATACCTTCTATTTACACCAATAAGCACTTTTCATATTATATTGCAATTGACTGTCAAAAATTGTGTCCTGTTCACTATTATCATAGTCTGGTGTCTAGCACATTGCCTGGCATGTAAAAGTGCTCTGTAAATATTTGCCAAATAAGTAAATGAATGAAAGTTGGAGCTTAAGGAGAAAGAAAATCATAGAGAATGAAATGTGAGGAAGCAGAGAGCAATAGATATGCAACATAATCACCACAGATAATTTCTCCAAAAGGTTTTTGAGTTAGAAATTAGTCTGGCAGATAACCATGAGGAAACCTTGTATAAACTTGCCCATGTATGGCAATACAATAAGTGGCAATGAGTGAAATGGATTCTGAAATAAAGAACAGGGCAATTTTTGAGAAAAAATGTGTTATAAAGAACAGTTGGGGAAGGAATATAAATGCACGTTATCACAGATTGTTTCAGAGGCACTAACATGCAAGATGGCAAAATGATATTAAAAGAATAGATAATCCAATGTGCTGTGCTGTGTGTGTGTTTCTTTTTAAGGGATGGCTTTAATGAAAAAAACTATGATATAATGTTAGCTGGAAACTAATGATGTAAAAATGCATACATGATACAAACAACACCACAACTGCAAAAAAAAAAAATGTGTGGGGTGAAAAAGAAGGGAAAGTTCTCAAAATAGCAACAGAACAGAAAGAATTATGGGTGACATTTTCTACGTTTTAATATTTTTCAAAATCTTAATAAATGTATATTTCTGTAATTATTTACAGTTTCTGTCCTATTTTTTTACATACATTAATTTATTGAACATAAAAATGTAGTTCCCATAGCAACTGGACAGGTTGCAAATCTGTTTCCTTGAGTAAATATAACATTAACCATTAACTCTTTCAAAACAATATGACAATAAACTCATCCTGAAATAGTTTTTAGTGAAAAAACCAATATCACCATGCCTTTAAGATGAGCACTAATTATTTTAAAGAAAAATATTTTAATATTTTAAGATATTTTAAGACAGAGATTGGTGTTTTTCTCTTCACTATAACAAGTGTCTTCAGGAAATATGAGTACTCACACATGTTGAGTAAGGGTCCTTATCTATCCTTTTCTATCTACAAATGCACAACCATGTATGCATATACATAAACTCATAACACAGACACACATATGTCAAGGGTCATATATGAGTCCAGAGCTAGCTTTGAAAAAGGAAAAAGTATATAAATGAGGTCGAATTGGGCAAATAAACTATTTACAAATCTCTATAAGTCAAATAGAAGATTAAAAATACACCTGTGGACATATTTATGTGTATATGTATCAAGTGTATACATATATGTACCCTTGCATTCAAGGATCTAAGTATATAACAAGATATATCTGATTATTTCTCTACTTTTATTTTTCAAATGGTAGGGAAACTGAGATATGTGGTACTAGTGCAACTTTTACACTTTAAATTGTATCCATCTTACTTTTAATAATAGGGTTACAGAATTTTAAAAATCAAATTATAAGCATTTGTATGAATAAAATAGCTATTGTTTCTGATCATCATATCACAACTAAAATCACAGATAATATGACTTCAGGGAAATGTCAATTGAAAGATGGTTCAACTTACATTAACAGAATACTGGCCACCAGAAAAATTAGTAGAACATCAATTATTAGAACATCCTTCCTTTTAATTTGTTTTTGAATTGTAAATATTCATTATGACCATCATGTGCAAAAAATGTATCTTGAATTATAATAGCTTCTGCAATGCATTCTCTGGCTTCAATAATTAAGTTTCAAACCCACAGAAATTAATTGGGTTTAATAACAGAACTTCATAGAATGTAAAGTTTTCAAATATGGATGAAAGAATGTAATGAGGTTAAAATTTACTTTAAGCCTTAATTAAAAAATACATACATATCAGAATATCATAAGAAACCCATAGAAAAATCAGAATTTTGCTCTTCATGTAGGTGGTAAATATGATATGAATTTTATTAAATCACTTATAAAACATTTAGACAATTGACTAACAAATAACGAGTTAACGTTTACATTTTAGTCTTTTCACATCATAGAAGTTCGTTTCCTACACGTGTCACACTCTGATTCCTGTGTTAATCATCCCTATGTAAGTGGTTTTCCAATATGTGGTGATTCAAGGACCTAGGGTTATTCCCCTTTGTTGCTTCATCTCACAAGGTGTTGGAGCTCCTCCACATATAGTTGACAAATTGGGAGAAAAGAGCATAGGGAAGGCACATCTACATATTTTGTAAATACATTGGCCCAGTAGTGATACAGTGTATATCACTGCCACTCACATTCTACAAGCAACAACTACTCACACAACCCATTGTGTTGCAGAAGTAGTATACAGTTGCTAGCTAGGAAGACACTTCCCAGCAAACCTCAATACTACAGAAGGAAACTATGAATTTTCATGGATATATCATCATATCTACCTCCCCAGCAATGATAGTAACAATATTTTATTAATATTTGGTTACTTTGAGACAGATAGTATATTCTTTGATATGCTTAATATATATAATTTAACAACCCTATGGGCTAAGAAATATTCTTGTAAGTATATTATACATGAGGAAATAGGCACAGGAGCTGTTCCAGAATATTTTTTACAAAAGGACTTTCTTATGGTAGAAATTGAATCTTATTCTAATTTTTCATTAGAAATGATAATTTTTACTTACATACAATATCAAAAGGTAGTGTGTATGTAAATATAGATCACAAAATAAATATTTTATTTTAAAAAGTAATGTTGAATGTATCATGAAACAATAATTAATTTTCCTTTTTATAGTCAATCCCACTTTTTTCATATATAAATTTGTTGATTAGTAAATATTTTCAAACGCTGTTTGTAACACACACTAAAAATTCAATTGTTGTATTGTGTGTTTCTATCATGTGGAAAGATAATTACCGAACTGAGTGAAATGTCAATTTTCTTTATACACCAATACTTCTAATTTGAATAATTTAACCCAAGGACTTTGATGATTTCTGTCAGTCTGCTTTGGATTTGAGCAAATTAGGAACAAGTTAACTATTTACTTGACGAATTAGCAGCCTGCTTGTGGTCATTAAAGACACATTATTTTAGAATGACTATAAATTTTCAAAATTGCCGAAGTTATAACTTATACTAGAAGATATTTAAGAGAACACACACATATTATTTTTCTTTTCCATTTTTATATATTGTTATGTTACATTCTATTATTGCTCTTACCAGCCATATAATTAAATATCAAGGTTCATAATGCTTGTAATTCTACAGAGTTTTGAATTAGTTAGGTTTGTATTTTATTACATTCAACAGAGAACACAACCTATAGGTGCTTAATCAGGTAGGTTACCCATATTTCTCATATAATAAAATAGCTGAGGGTAGTGGTCCAGAATGGTGCAGCATATTCATGATGTTGTCAAATCCCCAGGCTCCTGTTTTTCTGCTCCCACCATCTTAAACATGCATTCTTTCATCATGGTTGCAAGCTTGATCCTATGCTGCCAGTGTAGAACACATTTGTGTTCTAGACAGAAAGCAGTAAGGAAACGCAAATGGCAAAAATGCTTTGTCTTAGCAAGTTTTACATTTTTAGTTAGGAAGGAACACCTTCCCTGGGCCTTCTTCCTGCATTCCACTGTCTAGTACTGGGCCACGTAGCCACTTGTAGCTACAAGGGAGTCTGTTTTTAGCTAGATACCTTATTGCCTCAAATGAAAATCAGAGTTCCCTAAGGAACAAAACATTAAACTAGTAGTGGCCTATTTCAATTCTTGAGAACCATATCTAACATTTTGACTTTTAAATTTTACTTTTGAAGTTAAGACAAAACCATGCAGCCAAACTTTCCTGAGTGACAATAATTTATTCTTTTGACATCTTTCAGATATTTTCAAATACACCGCGAAAGTTGCCACTTAATACATTAGATGCTTTGTAAAAATAGGTTTGTTGCCATTTTAAAACTTTTCTGAAAAAGATAATTTAACTCAGACAGGACTTTGATTCATTAAAAGTTCTGGCCCAGTGAAAATTTTATTTTGGGCCGGGCGCGGTGGCTCAAGCCTGTAATCCCAGCACTTTGGGAGGCCGAGGCGGGTGGATCACGAGGTCAAGAGATCGAGACCATCCTGGTCAACACAGTGAAACCCCATCTCTACTAAAAATACAAAAACATTAGCTGGGCATGGTGGCGGGTGCCTGTAATCCCAGCTACGCAGGAAGCTGAGGCAGGAGAATTGCCTGAACCCAGGAGGCGGAGGTTGCGGTGAGCCGAGATCGCGCCATTGCACTCCAGCCTGGGTAACGAGAGCGAAACTCCGTCCCCCCCCCCCCAAAAAAAAAGAAAATTTTATTTTGATTTTTTGAATAATTTATTATGTTAGTCTTGAAATGTGTTTTATCACTTTCAATTATATTTTCAAGTCTTATCAAAATGTTTTGCTATGTTATTTATTTAACACTATATGTTTTGAAGAACTTGTTGTGATTACTAACACAAACTATTTGTCCAAATGCTCACAACATAGTAAATCAGTATTAAAGTAGAAATAGTAAATATTATCCTTTTATAATTATATTTTTACTTTTATATCTTTTTAAAACTGCTTTCTTTCTACTTTATTTCAGGAAATAAGAACAAACAAGTTAGTCTTAAATTTTATAGAATCATGGCTGTATTTTGAAAAGATGAAAGCATATATCTTACTATGAAAAGCTAGAAAACAATACTGGTTGAAGACGTAGCTGAAACATATAAACAATATATAGTTTTGAGATCATCTCTGAGTTTAGAGTATATGCCAAGGCAGGCCTTATTGTGGTGGTGTATTGAGACCTAACTATACACACAACAAGGCCCATCTAAGAGGTCAAGAAGTTGGTACTTCACCTCTCCCAACTCTGTTATTTATTTAGTCTTTAAGTAGCTTTCCTTGAACAAATACAAAATATAGAAAATAAGAAAGCAGGATTTATTTGATCAATAAAAGTAGTACTTCCTTTTTTGGTCTCTACATTGAGAATTATCTTGCATAAAAATATAGAAATTGGTATTAACTCATTCTACGTAAAACCTCGGGAAATTAATCATTGTTATTATTTCTGATTTACGCTTGAATATTCTTTAAAAATTGGAAAAAAAAAAAAAACCCATGTTTTCAGGCATTAGCATCCTGTCTTCAGGTTCAATTCTTTGTAGATGCTCTCAACCATTTTCACATGTAACCAGTATTTAATATTCTTTATTACCTTGGATTTGAATCCTATAGAACTAACAGAACATTTCAGACTTGCTCATTTTAGTCAATTTAAATTCTCCCTAGTTTAGACTCAACATCCATTACTGTACATGGCTCTACATATAGAACAAATTGTAAATTTAGTTAATTCTCCCACATCTATTTACATGGACAACAACAGAAACATACTAACACCATTTATTGTTTCTAATATGTCAAGCCCTATGTTAAGTACATGGTTATCTCATGTAATCTTCACAGTAGTCCCAGATATTACCATTTTCCAGATTAAAAATCAAAGATAGGCCGGGCGCGGTGGCTCAAGCCTGTAATCCCAGCACTTTGGGAGGCCGAGGCGGGTGGATCACGAGGTCAAGTGATCAAGACCATCCTGGTCAACATGGTGAAACCCC
>NW_016107382.1:2104273-2141992 GCF_001604975.1 Cebus imitator | reverse complement strand
AAAAAAAAAAAAAAAAAAAAAAAAAAATCAAAGATAAGAGAATTAAAACAACTTGGTCAAGGCCACAGCATAAATATGCATGATAAAAACTGTTCAGCAGGTCTGAGTGCACGTTAGTATAGATTAATAGCTTTTCTTAATCAGGTGGTTTAAGCATACCGTCTGGATTCTGAAGGCAGAACAGGACAAGAAGAGACAGAGTAGCATAAGGAGGATCTGTATGAAGTCTACAAGCTAAAGAGAAGTTGTTTTATTTGACGATTCCCAGAAGACCAGATATTATCCTAGAAAATTCTAAGACTAATCCTAAAATGTAAATAACATTTAGAAGTAGCCTCAGGTCCTATAATGTGTGTGTGTGGTGGAGGTGGGGGTGGGGGTGGACAGGTGCTGGGAGAAGGTAATGAATAAGAGTTTGCCTCAGAGTCTTCCATCTTAAGAAGCAGTTTAAGTTGTACTGAGGCACCTTGCCTATCAATAACTTTTGTTGCAGACCTTAGCCTGGGGAAACATTTAATTTTGCAAGATTTGGGGTTGTTTTCTCACGTTACTGAAAGTGAGAAAGTAAAAGGTTTGTGCCTTGGGGTTGTTTGCCCAGACTGGGAACTGTGACATTAAGCTCAATCCCATTTTGACTTAGCTGCTTCATTTTTGACTCCTATTCCTCCAAATTGGGATTTACTGATCTGTGAATGTCATAACATAACCAGTAAAATAAAACAGACTTAAAGAGAAAGATTAGACACTGAGTTCACATTTTCTAGATACAGAAAGTGAAAGGGGAGGTTCTCAAGGATGTATGCAGAAATATTTTCCTAACATGATTTTAAATGTTTGATATTTTTAATTTTTATTTTTAGGTAACTTGACAGGAAGTTAAAGAGAAGTAAAGCAACTAGAAAAAAATTCACCTTATAGCAAAAATTTCAAATAAAAAGTTTTTGAGTTCTGCCTTATAAATCACTGCATTATTTTACTTGGAAATTTGGTTTATATTGAATTAAATGATTAATGAGGAATAATTTCAGTTATTTAAAATGAGTTAATTTAATTATTGAGCTTATTTAACAATTTTTCATAAGGTTCTCTTTATATGTTGCTTATAAGGTCAGAACAAGAAAGTTCAGTAACGACTGTGCAATCCAGTTGGCCGCCATTAGCCACATGTATCATTTAAACTTGTATTTTAATTAAATAAAATTTAGGATGCGGTTCCTCAGTAGCATTAGCCATCTTTCAAGTGTTCAATGGTCACATGTGGCTAGTGACAATCTTGTTGGAGAGCCAAGGAGAAACATCACTTCCATGCTTGCAGAAAGTCCACCTAGACCAGAACAGTGAAACAGCATGGGCTCTAAATTCAGATAGACCTCAATTTAAAATAATCAGCTGAAGTTAATGACACAAGTTAATTTATCTGTGTCACAATTTTAATGTTTAATTCACAGGCAACATTTTCTGCATCATGTCATTGTTGTTAGGATTCAACATTGCATTCAACTGCAATGTTGTGGCAGTCTCAGTTCCGAATGTCCCAGTTTAGGAAGTCTGCATTGTGAGAATTAAAAGCATGGGCTCTGAAGTCAGAAAGGCCTGTGTTTGAAGCTAAGTCTGCTCCTAAGCAGCTATGTGATTTGGGCAAACTACTCAATTTTCTAAACACCAATTCTTTAGGCTGAGATAACAATAACTACGACATAACAGGCATTGTAAGAATTAAAGAATTATCTGAGAAAATACACGTAAAATACTTTACATAATGCACGGCACCTATTCAATAGCCACAGGCTAGTAAGTGTTCAAAATGTGAATTACCTGTTATATTCAAGACAAATTTGTATACCACAAAATAACTTCCATAAATTTCGTAAACTAAAACATAGAAAGTATAAAATGCTGCCAAATATAGAAATCACAATTATAGTAATAATTGTCTCTGCTGCTATTATTAAAGAATAAGATATCCCAGTAACTCAATTCAGTCATTATTAAAATACGGTTTTTTCGTCAACATTTTACTGATTGCCAGTGTTTTAAATAATGCTTTTTGTCTCATTATCGTTATTTTGGTTCCTTCACTTCAGAAAGAGTAAATTAACAAATATATATTTAATTTATGTTAACATAAACTCAGTACAATAGGATTCCTTTACTGTAATTTCATTTTAAGTAAATAACTATGCGTTTGCCACATACTAAGGTATCTTAAGAGATAATAGGTTGTCTCCTTACCACAGCTCAATTTTGAAAGCTGACATTCACTCTAAGTCCTATGGCCACAAGAGTTAAATTTTAAAATGGACCACAGATGGGATTATTTTATTTTTAAGCACTTCCATGTATGCACATATGCACATTAAATTTACTTCACAGAAAGCCCTTAAGTGTTTTTAAACTCTGTTTGGAAAAGCCTTGAAATTTGAAAAGGAAAGATTTCGATGCATTGGTTGGTTTGTGGTTTTACCACCATGATTTTTATATGTGTAGATTTTTTAGAGATAATATTTAAACTTTATACTTTCACATTCTCATTTCAATCTATAAATCTCTTACACTGTGTGCATTTTACGAATCATACTGAAATATAGGTGTGTGCATATGGCTTGGAGCAATGAAATATTTAAGAGACATTTAAGGTTAAAAAAATAAGCATTTGTGTAGTAAAAAAAGGTAAGGCTTATATGATTTATTTAGAAAGAATATTTAAAATGGAAAATAAAAGGTACTTTAAAATACAGAAGAGTCTCACCAAAAAATTTGTGCAAGGCACTTGGTAGAGCATATGTATAATTGTTAAAAATATTATTTTTTCATTTAAGGTTGGTATGCTTTTCAGAAAAGAGTAAAACATCTGTATCGTCAGCCATTCAAACAGTTTCTAGACGGACCACCATGGAACTGAATACTATAGTGAGTTGTTCTGGCTTAAAATGTCAATAACAGTGATAGTTAATGCCCTCAAGAAACAGTAGAACTATAACTGTTGTAGTAAAGGCCACTTAAAGTTTTCCAGGGCTATTATATCCATGCTATTGTGTGTGCTATTAATTAGGTATGTTTTATTTTTTTTCCAGTCTTTGACCAGTTTATGAATTTCATGTCATCTTCGAGTATGAAAAAGTACAATTTCTTAACAAGTGTTTATGCTCACTGTTCCCAAATAATAATTTTAAAATCCTACTCTTATGACTTTGTTGATTTTGGGGGTAAGATGAAGTATTCTTCTTTTTTAAAATTAAAATTATTTTGTATAGACAGGGTCTCACTCCGTTGGCCAAGCTGGTCTGGAACTCTTGGCCTCAAGCAAACCTCTTCTCTCAGCCTCTAAAGAGCTAAGATTTATAGGCGTGAGCCTCAGCACCCAGCCTAAAACATGTAAAAGGCAAAAGAGACATGCTTCATAAAATGTTACTTCTTGGCTGCCTTTTCAAAAAACATATGGAAAAACCGAAAGAATATAAAATACATAAGAAAGTATTGATCATTCATAGACTACATGTACATAGTAAAAATAAAGAAATAAATGAAGGAATTTACTAAATGTAACTATCTCTTGAACATCATTTGTGTCCAAATCCCTGGTGTTAAACACTGTAGTCTACACAATGATAAATAAGAAAGAGTCCTGGATTCAAAAGAAAATAGTCCAGAGAAGGAAATAAGTCATGAATAAGGCATGAATTTAAGCTACTATACGGTGAAAAGTTTTGTAGTGTTTCATTTGAGGGAGCTATGTCTGGCTGGAAGAATCAGAAAAGACCGTGGAGGAAGTAGAATTTGTGCTTGAAGGACAGGAATCCATAAGGAGGAAGTTATACAGAGGAATTACCAGAAGTGGTAAATGTAAGGCGTGTACTGAGTACACAAAATATTTCGGTGTGATTGGAATACAATCTGTTAAAAAAAGAATGTTTAGAAATTATTGGGTAAATGTACATCGAATCAAGATCATAGATAACCTAAATGCTGGATACTGCATTGAATAGACAGACAGTTGGTACCCTAAAATCATTTTGATGATAGGAGCAACAAGAATATTATTTTTGGAAGGCAGAAAGAAAGATTGATATGAGAAGAGATTACATGTGGAATCCAGGTGGGTGATTTTATAATAGCTCAGGGACAGGATGGGGAGCACCTTCCCGTACCAGGGAAGAGCAGTAATGGCACTGAGAAAGTTTATAGGATGCCATGCTCTAGAGGGAGGAATCATGGCACCTGGCAAACAATCAGGGGTAGATAATAAGGGAGAGAGAGAGAAGCCAAGTAAATCTGAAAATCTGGGACTGGTGTTTAGAAGATGATGCTGATGCTATCAGAACTGTAGAAATTAGAAGTGTAAGAATTTTGGGGGTGGACAGATACGTCAAATGACAATTAATTTTTACTGATACTTTTAAGAAATATTTATTGATATTCGATTATGTGCCGGAAGCTATGTTAAATGCTGGGGATGAAATGCTGAGTGCAAGCAGATTACAGTTCATTGAGGAACACAGCTTTGATGCTTGGAAATACAAAGAAATATAAACTTGAAAGTAACAAATGTGACAAGCACTTGAGACCAGAGAAAAAGTGCTTTTAAGGAGATTGTTTCACCCATTAGAAGAGCTCTTAAACTGAAAGCTGAAGAATAAGTAGAAGGATCAAATAGACGAAGACGGCAGCAAAAGGCCTTCTAAAACAGAGGTCATGTGTATGCAGCTACAACCACTTACACGGCCAGGTGCGGTGGCTCGGGCCTGTAATCGTAGCACTTTGGGAGGCCGAGGCAGGCAGATCACTTTAGGCCAGGAGTTCGAGACCAGCCTGGCAAATATTGTGAAACTCCATTTCTACCGAAAACATAAAATGTTAGCTTGGCATGGTGGTGCACACCTGTAATTCCAGTTACTCAGGAGGCTGAGGCACAAGAATAGTTTGAACCTGGGAGATGGAGGTTGTGGTGAGCTGAGATTGTGCCACTGCACTCCAGCCTGGGTGACAGAGCCAGACTCTGTCTCAAAAACAAACAAACAAACAAACAAACAAACAACAACAACAAAAACCTCTACAGAATCTGACAGACAAGAAGGAAGATGGTTGTATAAGACGTGGAAAGATGGCCATGTTGCTGGAGCAGAGAGCAAAAGGAGAGGAGGTGCAATCTCAGAAAAGAGGGGAAAGAAAGTGCTACATCACATACATCCTGATAGTCTGTGTTAAGCTAGGGGCAACAGGATGATACTGAAAATGTTTAAGCATGAAAGTGTCATAATCAGAGGGCAAAGTGATAATATAGATGGTGTGGTAGTGAGAAACAGGAGAAGTGAACCTGTTTAAGAATATTTCAGAGGAAAAAGAGTACGGTTTTATGATATGATATGCAGCAGAGAGAAGAAAAAGCCTGGGTAATTTCTGGTTTTGTATTACCCAATGGGATAAATGAGATGAGCATCAGTGGAAAAGGTCCACATAAGAAGAGGAAACTATCAGCTGAGTTTCGGACATATGCAATTTAAGCCAATAAGATAATTTCCAGTTTCCAAGTAGATATACCCATAGCCATTAAAAATGAAGAATAGATATTGCTGAGGTTGGGGAAAAGGTCTAAAGATAAAGACCTGAAAGTCATTGGCACAGAAGTGGTAGTTGAAGCCATTAGAGCAAATGAAATCCTGAAGCAGAATACAGAATGAGATGAGGGCGACCAAAGACAGAACTTTAAGAAATATCCACATAAGAAAATAGAAGGAAGACATTCCTAAAAGGTTGGCAGGGAAGAAACAATCAGAGAGATTGGGAGTAGATGAATCTGAATAATTAAACTCTCTGGAGATTCATGAAGACCTAATTACCCATATTGTTCATGTATAATCCCTTGTATTTATTTAATGATACGAACAGCATTAAGATGTACAAATATTAACTTTGGTTGTCTAGACTCCCTCTCTCCACAACTTCAACACACACACACACACACACACACAGACACACACACACACACACACACATACACAAACACACACCTGTTCCCCACCTGTGTTAGGTAAATATGAGGTAACTGGTTATGAAAGTTACTCTTTATTGTCCTCAATAATAGCTCTGTATTTAGACAAATAGACTCTTGCTATCTTCTATTATGGAAAGAGAAAAATTATCTCCAGCATTAAGTATCAAGAAACTACAGCCATTATTTGTCTGCATTTAACTTACAGAGCAATTGTGGCACGGGGCCAAGTTAACTCAACAATGGACAGTATCAGCAACGTAACAACAGAGTCACCAGGCTTACATGAAAACTATGAAAGGATATTTGCCGTATTGTTCTTGCCCTGGGAATGCTCCTTCCTTCCCTTCCTGTTTTGTTGTTGCAATCGGATGTCAGCTCAAATTTACTGTCATTATTGTCATTTGGCCAATGAATATTATGAAATGTGGTAGGCACTTAACATTACGTGAGTCCACGAACATGCAGTGTGAAGTCTGACTCCTTTAAAGAGGTTATCAGATTGGCCGAAAGTTCTTGGAATATGAATGTGACAAGGCTTGTCTCTTTCCCCCAAGTGAAAGGAACCCTTCAGAATGGCTTTGTATGTCATATAAAAGTTATGGACTTTAAGAAATACAATTTGCTTTCTCCGAAATTTTAATAATTAGTCTACAAACTAAGGTAGCATCCAGAAATTCCATGAGAATTTTCCTAAAAACAACAAAAATCTACCCTCAGGAGAAACAAGCATAAAACAGAGTTTCTTAACCTCAGCACTACTGACATTTTAGACAGGGTCATTCCTTGCTGTGGGGGTTTGTCCTGTGCATATTAGGACATTTAACCACATCCCTGGCCCCTATCTTCTAGATTCTAACAGTACCCCTAGCTCTGACAGGAAGCGATAATCAAAAATTTCTTCAGACATTGCCAAATGTTCCCTTGGGGGCAAAATCACTGCATGTGGAGAACCCCTGGCCTAAGAGAAGTAACTTAATGGAAAGTAAAAATGAGTAGAATTTGTAAAATAAATACATTATAATCATTATTTAATTTCCCTTTTTCGCTATCATTATACAGTATAATTGTACCTAAAGAATAAATGCAAGCCTTTAAATGGTAAAATCGCCTACTCATAGTAAGAATATTCTAATCTTTCTTATCCTAATGAAAAAATAGGTAAGCTCTTTGAGATGGTGTTTGCATTTTTCTGTTTTGGATTTTACATTATAGTTTTCTTTATTCATTTATTCACTCATTCATTCAATAAGTATTTCCCTTTATGCTCCAGGCAACAGGTGTTGGAAACAAAATTACTAGTGAGATATTAAAGTTGCTGCTGCTCCAGTGGAGTTTAAATTCTAATAAACAAAAGCACAGCGCACAGATAAGATTCAGCTAAGCAGAAGATCACTACAGTTTGCTATGATTGAGCAAGGATTGGCAAACTATGCTGGCTTGTTTTTGCAAATAAAGTTTTATCAGAACACAGCAACACAGTTACTTAAATGTTGTCTATGACTGCTTTTCTGCTGCAACACCAGGTCAATCAGCTGGGATAGAAAATAATACGGCCTGCAAAGCCTAAAAATATTTGCTATCTAGTACTTACAGGCAAAGTTTCCAGGCTCCTCTCATAGAGTAAGGTTGATGGCCAGTTTTGATTAATTGGAGAAAAACATTTTGCAAAGATGATAGCTACTAGACATTTAAACTGAGAGCTACTAGAAAGAATCAGGCCTGAGCAGATGAGAAAGGGAATAGCAGGCAAAGGAGAGGCTGGAAAGAAACCCCTAAGGCAAGAATGAGCTAGTGTGGTTGAGAAATAGGAATGGTCAGAGATGAGATATGAAAGATAATGTGAGCCAGACCATGCAGGGCTTTGTAGGTAATGCCAGAGATGAAGAGATTTACTCCAAGTGAGATAGGAAGCTGAGTGAGATTTGAAAGTTTTGTGTGTTGTGACCTAAGTTACAGTTTAACTGGAATATTCTGGTTGTTCTGCTGAGAATATAGGAAGGCAAGAGAGATCATTTAGGAAGTGAATAGTCAAGCCAACAGACAACAATTTCTTGAGCTGGACCATTAATACGTGAAGATGAGAAGAGGGAATGAGTTTGGGTTAAGTTTTGGAAGTAGAATTTACATGTCTTGTCAGTAGGGTAGAAATGAAAGATAAAGAAACAGAATCAAGACTAATCCTTAGATTTTTGAATTGAATATGTGCAGGAGGAAATGCGCTTGAGAGTTTACGATATCAGAACTTCTGTTTTGGGTTTATTAAATGTTCTAGTAGAAATATCAAGTAAATATATGGATACAAGATTCTCGAGTGGCAGGGAGAAGTCAAAGTTGAAATTAAATATTTGGACGGTATTTAAGGCCATGAGAGAGGATGAGGTAATTTAAAGAGATGTATGTTGCAGATGAAGAACAGCAGACCAGAGGACTAGTCAGCTCCATGTTTAGAGATTAACTGGGAGAGGAGGATGCAGCAGAAGACAACAAGAAGTGGTGTCTGGTGAGAAAGAAGTAAAACTAGGAAAGTGTGTTGTCCTGGAATTGTCATTTGATGAATAGAATGCTCCACTGTCTTTTGAGACCAACTATTTATGTTCCTACTTTACAAGAAACTGAGAGTTAATGAGATTGGGTGGCTGGTCAAAACTAGTAATCAGTGGAGTGAGGACTATACTCAGATCTTATTCATCTTACTTACAGGGCTCTTGTGACCGTGAAATACCTGAGGTGGATGCTTGGTTGTTGTCTAGTTAGCATCTCTTTGAGGAACCATCTTCTCATTCATCCTCATTCCATGTGGGTGGAATGAAGCCCCCTAATCAGACCTTCGATCTTATGGCTCCAATAAGCGTTTGGGGTATGAATTCATGACACAAGCAAGCCAGGCTAATCAATTTTTCTTAAGAATTTCTTTAAACTGTGGAGTAGGGGACTATTTTCACAGGGATAATAAGCGGTGAGAATGATGAAAGCCTAGAACTTCCAGTGGCTAACTTGCTACCAAGTGGGAGAGGATACTGCTGAAAAATAGGACCAACGCTGAGGCAACACGATAGCTGTGTGAGCATCTGGAAACTCAGTTGGGACTGAGGATAAAAGCACAACTCCCCCGTCATTATTTTACTTAAATTGGTTTAATTTGAGTTTTTACCATTTGAACTTTTAGAATTTCTAGTACAACACTTTGTCTTGTTTATCTATGTATGCCAGCATATTTCCATCTGTACATAAAAGATGCTTAATAAATATTTATTAAATAAAATGGAAAGTGAATATTTAATAACATACCCTGACTTAAAATTAAGTCATCAGTTTAGCCATTTAACATTAAAATGATTTTAAAGGCTTTTCCTTCCATTACTAGACAAAGGAATTCAGTTTTCAGAGAAAAATAGTTTCAACCAAAATTGTTGGTCTTTTCAAATTGTCAACACTGACAATTAAATAATTTAACCTTTTTTTTTTTAAGTTTAAAGTCACTCTCTTCTTTTTTCTCTCCCCTTTATTTTCATGTTTGGTGAATGGACAAATAAGAATTTTAGGCAACATTCATTAACTGGTTTCAATTGCCTTTCTGTCTCTAGCCTTTAGAGTCTATTATCCCAATTGCCTTCTTTCCTAATTTGTTTCCTTTTGGGTTCTAACTTGATAAATTGGTCTTAAACCAAGTGTTTATAAAATTCCTTTTATGTCTCTAAGTTGCAAATACACCTATAAGCTTATGAAAAACAAATTATTATGACTACTTATATGACCAGTGTTGCCACATTACTATAGCTATATAATTTTTTTTCTTTTGAAAATTGTGAGTATAGATAATTAGAAATATCAGTCTTCCATTGTGTATTGGAGGACGCAGAATTTTCAATTATCCCTCATTTTATTGGAATCAGAATGAAAAATCTGACTTCTCTATTTTACTGCAAATGTAGTGGCCACAATCTTGGTGCTAATTTTTCCTTTCTGAAATTACTGATGCTACTACCATTTTTATTACCAGAGGGAAAGTAATCCACTATTTTCTGGAATTACCTTAAAGAAAAAAGTAGTGAAATTTTAGCACCCGCTGGAATTTTTACTTTTAAATGTCCAATTCTAGGGCCTATAAATATTCTGATTCTACCTACCACAGTCTCCACACCCGTAAAGTCTTTACATCAGAAACTGTAACAAATCTGGTTTGCAGCTATGAACAGGGTGGGCTCCATGAAATACATGACCACCAGCCTCTACCGTTAACTTTAGTCACTGCATAATTCATTTTTACTACTGCTGTGCCTTTTCTGCTTTATCAAAAGTTATGATATCAGATTCTATTTGTACCTTTTCTGGCTTAGTCTGAACAGCTTTTTTTTTTTTTTAATGTGTCAGGTTATTAATCAAATTTATACTGATGCAAAAGTTTCCTTTACTCTCAGCACCTCTCCCCACCCCCGCAATTTTTCACTATTTGGATCAAGGTAGCATTTACTGAGTACTTATTTTCATACATTGTACTTTGATGACTACCCTTAATTCTTTTTTCTATTTTTAATGTAGATTTTATGATACAAGCATCACCGAAGCCTCTGAGATAAATTCCACCCAGTTCAGTCCACTTCAGACTTCAAGTAAACATTTTTGTTTCCACGGTGATAAGCTTCTTTACCTAGTTAAGAATTACATATTAGAATCTGCTATGTATGAAAGAACACACATCTAAATTAGACAAGCATAAGAATATTTTCATCAATTACTGATTCCGCACGTCTCTTCAATTATATGTTGTATATGAGGTTATTATAAAATGACTTCTTTTGAATTTCTATTTCTTATTGAAGCTTAACCTTTGATGACACCCCCCAAAATACTGAGCCATTCTTAATAAGCTCATCCATTTCAGGGATTAGCTAAATGTCATCTGGTGGCTTGTGTTACATAAATGTTGAATTTAATCAGCAAGAGAAATTAACTGAAGTGGATTTGAAAGACTCTTCCTTTGATTCTAGCAAAGAGATCCTTTAAGGTAGACTTGACGAACTTTCTTATATTTGGGTCTCACTACTATGGTAAATGGTCCTATTAATCACTACAGTTTGGATGTGTGTGCGTAGATGCGTGTGTATGTTTTAACTGATGAGTGATGAGAAAGTTACAATTAATAACTTTATTTAGGCAATCAAAAAGATGGGTAAAAAAATAATTAACTGAGTAGTATGTTGGATGAAATAGATTTGAGCTCAAACAAAACAATGACCTGACAGACCACATTGGTGGTACAGAAGGCTGCCTTAATAAATTTAGTATGTAAAATGAACAAGTCTAAATATGCTTGGTAATGAAACAGTATCTGCAAGAGTATTCATACATGAACATTAAACTTTAAGAGAGAAATACCAGAAAGTGAAGAAACAGAAAGCAAATAAGTTGATGACTGTTTATAAAAAAACTAAGATAATTTATCCTAAATAATAGAAGGTAGAGGAAACTTTGTCATATTAATACACTGTGAAGAGTTTTCTACCAAAAGTAGATTGCATTTTTCTTTACAGCCCCAAGTGGCAGAATTGAGGTTACTGAAGCATGTCTAAATACACAGATTTTGGCTGCTTGTAAGGAACAGCTTTCTTCCCGTAAAGAGAAGTATCTAAGTGGGAATGGAATACTCTCTTTGTGTTTAAGCAAAGGTTGTTATATCACAAACGGGGCTGTATTTAGAATTGAAGCATTGAATCTTACCCAGATATTTCACTCTATCCTATTTCCCCATCTATCAAACCAATGATTATTTAACTAGATATCGTTAGGTATTATGATATAACCCCAATCCTACTCCCCTTCTTGATTTCTCTATTTTTAACAAAGATACATATCCATATGTATCTTTGATAAAAGTATGTATCTTTATCTATATATATTTATAAATAAATTTTCTTTTTTGCTTCTTTTCTAAACCATATTCAATTAAAATCAAAGTCATGATCCTTTTTCTTTAAAAAAGTATGTCTAAGGCCGGGCGCGGTGGCTCATGCCTGTAATCCCAGCACTGTGGGAGGCCAAGGCGGGTGGATCACGAGGTCAAGAGATCGAGACCAGCCTGGTCAACACAGTGAAACCCCGTCTCTACTAAAAATACAAAAAATTAGCTGGGCATGGTGGCACGTGCCTGTAGTCCCAGCTACTCAGGAGGCTGAGGCAGGAGAATTGCCTGAACCCAGGAGGCGGAGGTTGCGGTGAGCCGAGATCGAGCCATTGCACTCCAGCCTGGGTAACAAGAGCGAAACTCCGTCTAAAAAATAAATTAAAAAAAAAAAGTATGTCTAATATTCATTATTTTTAACTTATTTTCATTTCTGGAGCTGCCACATTTTCCCAGATCCTAATCTGCTCAAACACAAACCAGGTAGACAGCCTGCTAACAAGAGCCCTTGCCTCTAGTATCTTCATTTCTGTATTTTCTTAGATACTCAACTATACTAATAATACATCCCTCAAATAATAATTTTATTTTACATTTTACTTTTTTCCCTTTTTAAAATTCCCTTTGACTACAGAATTGGTACAAACTCCCAAATATAAAATTCAAAAATCCTCATAACTTAATTTTTACTATTTATTGAATTTTGTCATTCTCAATGTGACCTTTCTGGTATCGGGGCTGATACCATTCTTTCCTGGGGACATCAAGACTTGATTGTGTGACTTCATCTCCCAATCTTTTACCCCCATCTCTGAACTTCTATTTCCTTCACTCAGTATCCTGGAAGGTCTAGCTTACTTTCCCCATGGTGTATTTCTTTAACTCTCTTGCCCAAGTTAAACATCCATTTCTTTTCTTTAGAGTAAGCACTGCAGTTACATATTTATGTACCTATGTGTTGAACAAGCTGGTGGTACTCACTTTACAATGCATTTGAGAGAAGCTCCAGATTTATAATATATCCCTGTTCATTTTTTAACCAATAATATGGTTTAATTGTGCATATGTAATCACAATTCTACAATAATACTTCCTACAACATTAGATCCTAAGAAAACATGGCAATTTGCTGTCAATTTGGAAAGAAAGCATTCACCTATGAAAGAAAATGCTTCCATCATGTACTTTAAGGTTGAAGAGGCAGAGGACAAGCTATCCACAAGGAATTTGGAAAAGAAGCTTGTTTGGAAGCTGGATGAGCCATGGTGGTATCTCAAACAGTTTGTTATTTTTAGCTCTGCCAAGAAATAGCTAATTTCATGCAAGAATTATCTCACATCTGACCCAGGGCAAAGACTTCCTGGCTATTCTTTGCATATGCTGCCGCAACAGGAGAATTGTTTCACGCTTTAAAAACCAAGTAAAGAAGAACTTGAGGAAAAGAAAAGAGAGTTGTAGGGAACTCAACAGTTTTGCTTTTCTTTTTGGCAGACTTATTTGTAACTGAAAAAGAAAAGACTGTCAAGACATTTGGTAATTGGGAAGAACTGAAGTGGCTATTCTCCCCCCAAATTTTTATAAACCCCTTTTTCTAAGTCAGGTTCCTTTAGGAAACTGATTCACTGCAGGTGGTAGTTAGGTCTTTCTTTCTTTGCTGTTGACATTCAACTCAAACAATCCCCTCGCTCATTTATCCAATACATAGTTTAAAAATCAGTGTTTGCAATTCTGATTGCCTTCTCCACAATATTCTTGTGACTTGTGAGAATAAGATGAAACTTTAAAAATAGGTCATTTAGAGAGCAGGCACAGGGAATGGAGAAGTGCAGTAAACCAACTGTTTCATTACCCCAGTCCCTTTCTGAAAACTGCCTTCTAAAATGCTGCCTTTCATTTTCAAATTCATTTTTCTTCATATTCAGATCACCTTAGCTGGTAAGAAAGCCTTTGATCCATATTTTATCGGTATTACTCATATGAACACTCCTTTATATTATATAGAGAGTATAAGCTACACATATCTCCTGACCTTACAATGCCCCTTGTTCTTGCCTGCTGGTCATGAAATTATATTTAAAATGTACATCTGTTTCTTCCTGAATACCAAAGATTAAATAGCAACATGAAACCTCCTTGATTTTCTCTTTTCATGTTGGAAATAGAGGTTTTCTTTTAATCAGCTAGCAAAACGAAAACAAAAACAAGCCATGACAGGAAATAAACAGTATATAGGTGACTAAATGACTTCCTATTGGGGAGGTGTTTGACTGGGTGGGAGTGCACATAATCAAAATCGTCAATTGTATCCAAGCGTGACACTGGCATAAAACACTACCAAATGAAGACATCCTGTTATTCCTGTATAAAAGGTAACTATTTGGGAAAAGATAACATGTTAAGCTCATATAACTGTCAGTGTGAGAAAATTTGTCATAATTTTTTAGCAGTCAGCTGGAGGAAAGGAGACTGAGAGAGAGAACAGAAACTTGCCTGGAAAAAAAAAAAAGTAACACAATCTGAGTACAATGTGTACAGTGTGGGTATCTCTGACATTAAACAGCATAAAGTGGTAGAAACTTGAAGTTGGCTAAGTAAAGCTGGCCTGGTCATATGGGCTTGGTCAGATTTGTGTATCTCAACATAGAAAAGGTACAGTAAAAATACAGTATTATAATTTCATGGGACCACACTTGTGCATGTGGTATGTCATTGACTGAAATGTTGTTATGGGGTGCATGACTGTATATCTGTGTATTGCTCTTTTTATAGCAGACATCTCCTTTCTTCCATTCTCATAGGGTGACATGCCCTTTTATCTCTTCCTTTTAAAATTATCTCTCAACATACACACTCTTGTTTAAATTTCTCATTCCAAGATTTTGCTCTCTTCCATCCTCACATGACCTGCATTTATGTATAGGTACTATTTAAATTATCTTCTCCATGTTTCTCAAGTTTCTCTTCTCATCTCCAGTTGTTATAGCCTACAATTGTTTTGCAAAAAGAAATTTTTTTTTGAGTCAGGGTTTCACTCTATCACCCAGGCTGGAGTCCACTGGCATCATCCTAGCTCACTGCAGCCTCAAACTCCTATGCTCAAGTGATCCTCCAGTCTCAGCAACCCAAGTAGCTGGGTACAGGTGAGCACTATCATATCCAGATATTTTTGTATTTCTTGTAAAGGAGAGGTCTTGCTATGTTGCCCAAGCTGGTCTCAAACTTCTGGCTTCAAGGGATCCTCTTACCTCAACCTCCCAGAGCGCTGGGACTACAGTCATAAGCCACTGTGCCTGGTCTGCAATTTTTAAAATAAATTGGACCTCTTTCCTGTATTGAAACTGTTGCTCATTCCATAGAAACTCAGAAACACGGAAATCTCAAGTGGGTTTTTTTGTGATTCTCCATTTTGTCTGTAATCGTTTTTCTTCTGTTTTTCTTTGAATGTTGCTCCTCAGGGTTCAATTCTCATCTCGGTGCTCTTCTTATTTTATATAATCTCCCTTTATGGTTTAATAACTCTCAGGTATTAGTTAATTGCCAGTATTGCCAAACCTGTGATCATTTATATTCAATCATCCAATAAACATCTGCTTATTCCCTAGATATCTTAAATTTTCCATTTTCAAAATTAAGTTCTTTCTTTCCCTGAAATAAGCTGTTCTATGATATTGTCTATGCCAGTGGCTGAGGCCTTCACCCAGTATTTAAAGCTAGCACATTGGCAGCTATTCTTGACTACTCCATCTTTTGCACAGCTCATGTTTCTGTAATTATCAATGACCACTAAATCCATCAATGGTTCTCAGCCTCCATTGCTAACTAGAATCACTTTGAGATCTTTAAAAATATGCTAGATCAATTAAAACAGAATCTCTGGGAGTAAGGCCCTAGAATTTGTTATTCTAATGTGCAGAGAGGATTGGAAACCACTCTTCTCAAACATCACTTGTTTTTTACTTCTGCCCCATTTCAGTTCATCATCATCACTTAATGGGTATCTCCTATGTGGCCACTCTGCCTTCAGTCTTACCCGCTCTGATCCATTAGCAACCTGGCCATTAGGGTAAACATTCTCAAATAGAAATGTTACAGTATCATCTCCCTTGCCTCTTCTGTTTCTATTTTATATACTCTCCCTGGCTTAAAATCCTTCAATAGCCTCCTTTGGAAAAAAATAATCAAATCCTAGCTCTTTAATAGGAAGTCATATTTTAACTTATGCATCACTTGCCACTCTTTGCCTTTTGTTTACTGTTTTCTGCTTCCCCCAAAATGGAATTTTTTCCTATTCCCTATTCTGTTTTTTTGTTTTTTTTTAAGATGGAGTTTTACTCTTGTCATCCAGGCTGGAGTGCAATTGCACAATCTCGGCTCATTGCAACCTCCGCCTCCCGAGTTCAAGCTATTCTCCTGCCTCAGCCTCCCAAGTAGCTGGGACAGAGGCCTGCCACCACGCCCGGCTAATTTTTGTATTTTTAGTAGAGACGGGTTTCTCCATGTTGGCCAGGCTGGTCTTGAACTCCTGACCTCAGGTGATCCACCTGCCTCAGCTTCTCAAAGTGCTGGGATTACAGGCATGAGCCACCTTGCCTGGCCTCTTATTCTCTCTTCATACATAGCTTTCTTTCTTTTACGCCCTTGTTCATGAGCTCTCCTCTGACTAGAATGATCCATCTGTGATTAACTATTAATCCTATTTATCGTATATGTCTTGGTTTAGTAATTACTTTCTCCCAGCTGGGTTGGGTGCCTTTCCTTAGTTCTCATAATGACCTCTGCCTATAGAAATTACTGCTTTTACCACTTGAGTTTATAATAATCTCTTTATGTTCCTCCCTTCTCTTTGGAAACAATGACTGGTTCATAATCATCTTTGTATATCCCGATGTCCAGCATAATGCTTGGAATATATTAGATATTTTTAAAAAGCTTATTAAATAGATGAACAAGAAATCAGAAATTTTATCAGAAATTATAGCTGATAACATAAAGATTGCTGCCTAATAAGTTTTGTCCCCTAAAACAATCAAGATATTTAAGATAGAAAAATACATTTTCTTTTACTATCTTTTAAGTTCAATTGAGAATAAGAACTTGAAAACCAATAGGGAAGATTTTCTGTAGATTTGCAATATATTAGATCTCTATTGGCATGCTAGAGTTACTTCTCTAGGTAATTTTCTCCTGATTTCTATGTTCATTTTGGATCTTAATGCTCTTACTTTGGCTTCTTCTGCAGAAAAATGAATATATAACTGGTGTATGTTAATTTTATTCTGATTAGCAGTTACTTTTCACATAATTACATGGTTTTTACACTACAAAATAATCTATGAATTTGGATTTATTATCCATAGCTTGTAGGGTTCAATCACTCTGAAAAAATTGGCCAATTTCCAGATCTGGCAAACTGAGTGATGTGATCAGTACCAAGATCCCCTTCAGCCTTAAAATTTCTGAATTTATATTTTTAATTCAAAAATAAAAATAAAAATTCAAAGTTGTATTAATTTGGTATTACTCAAAATGCATGGGGACTGTAGAGACACTGTTATAACAAATTCTAACTTTACATTCTTCATGAAAATCTAGAGGGTAAAGAAAATTGTCCATATATTTTTTTTGAATTATAGCTTCTTAGGGAAACACAGAAAATGTGACAGGAGCATGAAAAAACATAGAACTGAGACAAAATAGTAGGTTTACTCCAAGTTTGCAAGTTGTTATATTTAATGCTTTGGTATAAATCCTGTTTGTTACAAAGAACAACTACCAAATAAATCATTGTGTGGAAAAGAATTGATCTGGGAATCAATTATCTGGGAAAGAAAACCACAAAGAAGAGATTGTTAAGACATTTGTTCTTCAGATATGTAACTGTTTAATCTGAAATAAACTTTAGGATGGAAGCCTATTAGGAAAGTTGCTTGCTTAATTTTGCTATTCTACACTCTGATACTGATTGTTCAGGATTACTGCTCAGGCATGCTGTAATGAGAACTGTAGATAATTTACTATGTATACTTACATATGCTAGACATTAAAGGATATATGTGTCTAGTAATAGCAGATGCATATTTCTGCCAACTAAAGAAATGGTTACAACTTTTAATAAATATGGGTAAGGGAATGATGTTAAGATTACGTGTGTCTGTGTGTGAGTGTGTGTGTGGTGTGTGCATGTGTGTGTGCCCATACCCATACTTGTTATGGATTTCAAAAGAGTATACAGAATTATCATTATCTCATACCACTTGCATTGAGATGTTCAATTTTTTCTTCAAGAAGTGAATTTAACTCTTAGAATATTATTGTGGTAGGACTCTCCAGTTTCTTGATACAACATCTATTCATCCCTTTCTCTTTAGAAATAAACTGGAATTTTTATATTGCTTCCCATAATAAAAAACATATTGCCTTCCAGATTTTGCAGCTCAATTTGGCTATGGGACTAACTTTTGGCCTTGAGCTGTTTAAGAGAGATACTTGTGAGAGTTCTTTGAAGATTGGTCAAAGGAAACTAACTCAGATGGATTGTCCCTTTGCTCTCCTGCCTTTCCTCTTAGCTTTTAGCCTGAAAATCCGTGGTGACGGCTGGAGAGCCAATAGTCATCTTGGAACATGACATGATTCTGAAGGTGGGAAGCAAGGCTGGAATGGTACAGAATAAACATAGGAACTTGGGTCCTTGAGAAAATTGTGGAGTCACCATATCTGCCTATAATTCCTACTTTCAGACTTTTTTCTATGTGTGAGAGATCTATCTTATTTAAGTCACTGCTATTTTTGTTGCTAATACTGTTGTTGTTAAGTGAGCATTCTAGTTGAGCCCAAGTTAGGATTCAGAGTCTGGTTATATTTGATGAGTCCCTGGATCAGCATCCCTCAATGCCAACTGTTAAGTGTAATAGGCTAATGATGAATGGACATCTATTTCACGTAACAAAGAACAACTCGTTATGTCCAAATATGATGAGGTCATATTGCTCTTATTTCTCTCTAACCTGAGATTTGGGTCGATGTTCTGTATGAGAAATTGGAAACCTATGTTACAGTGTTCTGTTTTTGTGTTAGGATGGTCGCTGTAAATCTACCTAATAGTAAAAATAAAATATTGCTTGGAATTGTGAAGTAAGTGAATTCTCCATTGTGCAGAAACAAGAACAGCATTATATTTTATATGTAATACTCTTAAACAGTCAATTCATTTATTCAATTAATATATTTGAGCTATTATGGGTTACATAAGTTATGGGTGGGCTTTGATAATTAGTCAACTCATGTCCAATATCACAGGGGCCACTTGTGAATTTAGAGAAAATGGAAGAAAAGAACAATGGAAGCAAATGATGAAAAGTCTAAATATTTTCCTCAAATAATTGTCTTTCTAAAAAATTTCTCATGTTTAAAGACTGGAATTTAAGCTGCATTTTTCTACATGGCACCAGCCTTTTGGTACATATATTAATGTCAAAGATGACTGCTCAAATTACAAGGGTTCACAGCTGTCTCTACAAAATTTCTTAAGTATTCTTGCCACAGTCTCCCCCTCTTTTCTGGGAGACCTGGGGGAAGGGTCTCATATGTCCTTATGGCCAGTAAGCTCACATTATTCACTTACTAGCCACGCTGGTGCTTACAAGATTCTTCATGCAGGAGCGCCACCATTCTGTTTCATGTCCGGATCTTCTAGTAGAACTCTGCTGTCCCGTAACAAGGCTGTATATGTGTTCTTTCTAGGTTACAATTTCCCACACTGCTAAATGATGCTGCATTCACTTTAAACTACACCCTACTGGGGATTGACTTGTTCTAACGAAATGAGGTGACTATTTCTCTAGCCAGCTCTATCAGCTTGAAGTATTACTGCTTATGTCCTGAGTATCATAAAGTCTCTTATGGAAACATTTCTTTGTGTTCTTATTTACAGTCCTGAAGCAAGCATCTTTCACTGCATTTTATCTCTTGTGTCTCTATTGGAGGCACCCAGGGCATGAAGTTTCATCCCAGTAGTTATTTATTCTGCTGTGCAGTTTTACTTTTTCTAATAATTGGCAGAAAGGACTTCTATTGCTCCATCAGTTTGTCAGACAAAATCAAACTTTAAATCCCAGTTTGAACTGCACTGGGACCCATGCTACACCAGAACTTAACTTGGATTCCTGATTGCTTGATAAAATAGCTAGTTGAGAATAAAGCTGTAATTTCTTGACAACAAACATACACACACACTCACCGATATTCATACATATGTACATACAGCAGTCCCTTCATCCACAGGATATGCCCAAACCCACAGTACATGCCTGAAATCTCAGAAAATACTGAACGATATATATATACTATGAGTTTTCTAATACATAGGTACCTATGATAAGTTTAATTTATGAATTAGTCATGGTAAGACATAATAATTATTAATAAACTAATAATATACTGTAACAAAAGTTACA
The DNA here is from genome assembly GCF_001604975.1 of Cebus imitator. NCBI lineage: Eukaryota > Metazoa > Chordata > Mammalia > Primates > Cebidae > Cebus > Cebus imitator. Next base: position 2,121,648 of record NW_016107382.1, on the reverse strand, counting down.
TCAATGTGGTATTTTTTTCTCTCTCTCAAGATATCTTATTGTACTATACTCACCTATTTTCAAACCCTGGTTAACCACAGGTAACTAGAATCAAGGAAAGTGAGATTGAAAATAAGTGGTGGTGGGGGGCTACGATATCTCACATACATATATTTCAAGATATGCAAAACCACACACCTCAAAACTTGTAATTTGTATCAACATGATATGCTTGATGCCATAGGCAATGCCATTTTCTCATTAAGTCATCTCTTTTGTTGTAAAACACCATTTAAAAGGAATCACACATGCTAAAACATGTATTTTGGGTATTTTACATTTATCCAGATAGGAATATAAGTAATGTACTTGGTTATAATGTTCCCTTAGCCACTGTTTTGCTACATGCTTCTACATATTGATTCTTTAACACATTTTTTTCTTTTACAGTCTCCCCGTAGTAAATGTAGCTACTATGACTATGAGTGAAAGAGATATGGATGGGTGGAAGAGATATGGAGACGCCAGTAGTTTTGTAGATAAACGCAATGTGAAAACAAAGAACTACTCTTTAATTACTGATACAGAAATAATGACAAGGAAACAAAATTACTTCCTGAATCACACTTTAACAGCTGACTGGTTCGAAAGAGCACAGTTTTTTTTTCTGTTTTCGTCAAATTAAAATCTTAACCATGTAAATTCAAGGCTGTAAAGGACAACTCAGGATCCTTCATAGTAATAATTACAGTATTAAAATGCTTATTTGCTAGAAAAAATGCAAAATCTCAGAACATCTGAGATGCCCAAGCTGTAAAGTGTAATAAAAGCTGTCAACTGTAGTGGAAAGAAAGTTACAAAATATGAAGTTCCGAGTGATTCTTGGTAGCATGAGTTGTGGGATTTGAAGTAAACTGAAAGAAATGGAAGGCATTTGTTTAATATACGATCTTGTTGAAAGACGAGTCCCAGCACAGTAGCTTTTTCCTTTAAAGATTAGCCAGATGTGGGCCTTTTTAAGATCACAAAGAATGGAGCCACGGAAAGAGATTAACAATGCTGGCAGAGAATGGCAGATACAGTAAGGTTTTTTTAAATGGATAGAAATCTATGTAAAGGTGACTCGACAAAACACAGAAGCTGTTTCCTCCTCAATCATTTAGGCAGAAGCTCACACTAAGTAAAAAGATGCAAGGTATTTAGCAGCAATTCCCATTACCTGGTACTTTTATTGCTCTGGCATGATTAGCAGAGACTATTTGGCCAGCGTTGTCAACTATTTGCTTTGTCGTCAGCCTGATGTTTGGTCTGCAATCCCTCTAAAACTAACAGCAAAGGAAAAACACTCAGAAACTTAGGCAGTTCTAGTTGGCAGTGAGGTGTCACCCTTAGCCTACTCTCTGTGAGGTTTATTCTGCATTTTAGAAGCTCGGTGGCTGTTGCTCTTTTTTGATAGCCAACAAAAAGCAACGTCATAGACCTGTTTGGCCGCTGTCCTGGGTCGAAGGGTTTGGCAGCCCTAGGGAGATGAATTTCTCCAGGGTTGGACCCGCCCAGAGCAGAGAAGCAACACCCTTCCAGCCACTACTCTGTTGCTATGAAACAAAAGACTAGGAAGGTAAGCGAAGCAGGAAGTCCCGCCTTCCAGCCCCAGACGGCTTTGGCTCCCGCTCCCGACGCTCACGCCCACCTGCCGCCCCTCATTGGTTAGCTCCCTCGTGCCTTGCATCCCTTCTCCCATTTTCTTTCCCGTTTCCACTTTCGTTCCCAGGCGAGTCCAGGCCCCTCACTTCTCTCCGAGTCCAGTTCCTTTCCGACTTGCTGCGCACCGGCCTTCCTCCGGGGCCATTGTGTACTGTGGAGGACGTGGACGGGGCGGCAGCGCGAGGAGGACGGGCGCCTCCCGCCCATTGGCTGCACGCGCTGTCGGGCAGCGCGCGGGTGCGCGGCATTGGCCCAGCGGCGCGCGGCCCCGCCCCTGCCCCGCCCCGAGCCTGGGTCCTGTGTGTACCACAGGGGTGGGGTGTCCAGCGAGCGGTCTCCTCCTCCTGCTAGAGCTGCTGCGGCGTCCCGCGGCCTCCCCGAGTCGGGCGGGAGGGGACAGCGGGTGTGGATTTGTCTTGACGGTAATTGTGTTTCCACGTCTCGGTGGCCTGCGCGCTGGGTCGCTCCTTCTTCGGGCGCGAGCTGTTTCAGCGATCACGCTGCCCGCCCGGGCTCCGCGCGCGCCCTGGGCTGCGTGCGTGTGGAGTGGGACCCGCGCACACGCGTGTCTCTGGACAGCTACGGCGCCGACAGGCAAGGAGGGAAAGGGTCGCCGGGGAGGCGCCACACTTCTTGCCCGCTCTGGGGCCGGAGGGCCGCTGAGCGCGGGCCACGGTGAAGAGTGGGCAGCCCAGGCTCTCAGCTGCCGGGGCGCCGCTGTCCAGTTTGAAGTGGGGCATTTAAAGATCGGACCCGCAGGCCGGGGAGGAGGGAGGCGGCGGCGCGGATTGTAGCGGGCGGCCGGCGGGGAGGCGCGTCCACCCCGGCGCCCAGCGCTCAGCGCCGGAGACGGACGGGGCTGCGGGCGCGGGAGGGACGCTCGGTCCCCTCCCCGTCCACCTTCCTCCCGCAGCTCACAGCCCAGGGGCCGTGGAGGGGCCTGAGCAGGGAAGGGACACAGGCGTCCCGAGACAAAGCTCTGGGTGAGAGCAGAGGCGAGGGGCGGCAGAAGTGAACTCCTCCTTGTCAGTTTCTGTCTCTTTTAAATGGGCTATTTGTGTGTTCTTTCATTTGGTTCTTGGGAATAACGACTCACCGCGTTGATTTAAAGAAATGTGTTCGTGTGTCTGTCCTGGGCGATTTTAGCGTGGGAAATCCAAGTCCTGCGCCTTTGTTGACAACAGAGTTGTCCCTTACGTTTGTGTAGAATTGTAGAATAATTTTTATGTTTATGTAACTTGGAGAAATCGAACTGAAAGTGAAGTTTCTGCGTGACGCTCCCAAAATGTATGATAGGAACTTCAGTTGTTCTAGTAGTCTGAACTGGAATTAAGGCTGGAGGGGAAGAACATTCTGTTCTTATCTAGGTGGAGGAAACCTGTTTAAGTTTTGTTTGGTGTTTATGAGTTGGGTATTAGTTCAGCCTTAGCTACTTGAAACGTGAGTAGGATGCACCTTTAACTTTTAGTGTTGTAAAAGCAAATCTAGGATCATTGCTCCTAAAACTACTGTGTGTAAAGATTGAGAGTGTAAATTCATGAGCTTATTGATAAAGTTGAATCTGGAACTTTTGGTTTTGCTCTCATTGATGGAGGAAGATGCAGTGGGTACAAGTTAGTGTCTTTAGTTTTCTGGTGGGTAAATATTTTCAAAGCCAACTAACTTTTCTTTTTTTAAATCTGCCTTTCAAAGAACTAAAATTCCAGATGGCAAACTCAATGAATGGCAGAAACCCTGGTGGTCGAGGAGGAAACCCCCGAAAAGGTCGAATTTTGGGTATTATTGATGCTATTCAGGATGCAGTTGGACCCCCTAAGCAAGCTGCGGCAGATCGCAGGACCGTGGAGAAGACTTGGAAACTCATGGACAAAGTGGTAAGTTCTGTCTGACGTTTCTTGTGCCAAACACTATTCACTTTGTCTGTGGTTTCTCTAGATTTATTTATGCTGTTAATTAATAAAAACCATTATTATGGCAACAATCTTTGGATTTCTGTTCATTTTTTTTACTTCAATTCTGTGTTTTTTGAAAAGTTAGATTCAAAGACTTTTTTTTTTTTTAACCTTTTGTCCTTTCTACTCTTTAAGGTTCAGAGTTCCTCTATTTGACTCAATATGCAAAGTTTTACCATTGGCTGCTTTTTGTTGGTGTATGGCCATAGACTGTTTGGAAGTGTTTGTTCTGCCTTATGTGAGGTTGTGTTGCTCTTAGATAACAAAAGAGTACAAGCAGGTTATTTGCCTTTGATGGACCACTCATGACAATCATCTGGTATGATACTGAAAGCATTTACTGGGGAAAGAAACAGATTAGTTCTTAAGTAAAGAAGCAGTGTTTCAGGGAGTTTCCATTTTCATCTTTGAGAATTCGTCTTCATTAAGAAACGTTTTTGTTGTTAATGGGAGAGTTAACAGTTTCTTTCATCTACTATTCCATTTTGAAACAGGAAACCTTTCGATGGCACATTGTTTATTGTGAAAGGAAAATTTATGTTGGGGTTGGTGAGGCTGAGAGTATCAGAAACCTCTGTGGTTTCTGCATGTTGCTTTCAGACAAACTGTAATTTCACAGGAAAAAATCAAGTTGGGTGTCATTATCCAGAGAGGTCCGGTTAAAAAGACAACCTGAATACCTTACAGAGATCTACTCAGAAGCTAGCTGTCAGTATCCTACCTTACTAAGTACGATGATAAAATAAGTTTAAGATGTAGCTTGCTGCTTTGCAAAAATTAATCTTTTTTTGAAGCAACAGCACTGTCCTGCATTTATTGGTAAATATTTGTAACACCTTATGACTTTATTTTTTAAATATCTGGAGCTAATTGTAAGTTTAGTTGAGGCAAGACTCAAGATCTTTATAACTGAAGAAATGGAGGTTTAGAAAAAAATTCCTTTGTAGGGATGTGCCAAAGCATCCAGGAAATCATATGGTAATGTTCATCTTTGCTTTGGTTTGTTGCTGTCTGCAAATAGTGGCTACAGGAAGCCACTATCAGTAGTAATAGCAATATACGAATGTGACAAGATTTACTTTATTTTCATTTATTCTGTTGGAAAGGACACATAGATGAATGACTGGCCTGTCATTCCACAGGCGGTGGTGCTAAATGCAGAGCCAGAATGTTATTGCCCGATAAATATCCTTAGTTTTGGGCTTCAGTGTGACCTATTTAAGCTTCTGCCAATTTATTCAAATTGTTATATTAAAGTACTCCAGACAGAATGATGTCATAGTATCAGAATATTGCAACTTGCTGCTTGGGGTTTTCATTTTAGCATTGGATACTTAAGAATACAGAGGTACACAATTGGAAAAATAACATATATTTGGCAAGCACAATACTACATATCTTTGCTTTGCTAAAGAGTGTGCATTTGAAGGTCACTCTCACTGCCTAAATCATTTGTTGGGGTAAGAGAAGGAATTCAAGGTTTTTTTCTGTAACTTGTCTGTTACATAAGTGGACAGCAAATGGTTCAGATTCTATAAAGGGGCTGCCCTTTTTCCCCCACTCTCCATCTTTAAGTGGTCAGAATCTGTACATCTGTGAGTGTTAGAACATCAAATCAAAAAGATTTATATAAGGAAGTGGTGAGCTGTAGTTACTGTAAGAACATTATTTTTGAAACATTAAAAAATGATGTACACAAGTTTGGTCTATAACTAGTTGTTAACATAAGTTTTATTCACTTTTACTTTTTTCACCATGAGTTATGGTAAAATAGATGGTTATTTGATGGTTCAACATCTGCTATTGTTTATTTTATTAACCCTTTTGTGGGTTTAGGTTTAATCTCTCCAATTGAGAAACTTGACTTAACAAGGAAATCTATTATCCAAAGTCTCTACTTAGTGGGTTGTGGGTGCGGGTGTTGGCAAATGTACATTGCTATGGCTTTCCCTGTTTATCTTCATTATTTGTCAAAGATGAAAATGGTTGTATTCATTTGTGAATGTACCCAGGGGCTTTGTGGAGAGAAATCACATAAGTTATTATGAAAGAATTCAGTGTGTTTATTTTTACTCTAGGATACAGGAAATAGAAAGGCATTGATAATTACTAATTGGCAGTATATTTTATTTAAGTGTGTAGTGCAGAAACATCCCCCTCTTTTGTTTATCTTTTCTTATTTGTTAGTGGTGAAGGAAGTGGCTCATAATATCAACATTGTCCTGATGATTACATCAGGAACTTTATTATTAGTTCTGAAGTTAATCACTTGACACGTTACCTTAAAAAAAAAATAACTGCAATAGCATGAATTTAGTTTGTGAATAACAGAACATAGCAACTTTGAAGTTTAATTGGTAGTTATGTAAAAGGCAGAGTTAAGTGTACAGCTAGTATTTTTTTCTTATGAAGCCTCTTCAGAAGGGTAGATCTTGGAAGTATAAATATGAACACAAGCTTCAATTTCAGTGTGTTTCAGCTACCAATAAAGTAAAATAACTATTTTTACAGGGAATAATGAAGCAGTCTTGGGTGTAGGGGAAATATCTAGGAAGTATGTAGTTTTTCCATTTCTTGGCCTCTAGAATTTAAAATGGTCAACTGAAATTCCTTCCAACTAATCGCTCTGTTTTCAGAGGGCACGCTTTTTCTCCAAGGTCACTGAGAATAGGAGAGAGTAGTTGCTTAGTTGTGTTCTTTATAGGAGGTAGAGTGTTTTGTACCAGAACAACAGTAGTACAGAGTTAGCATAGTCCATGTTTTGAGGAAAAGAACGGTAGATACTAGCATATCCAAAAGCATCCCATTTAGACAGATTTTCTGGCCTTAGCTCTACATGTCAATGTAATTTGATAGCTGACCTTAAAGCGCTCACATCAGTGGATGCCTATTTGATACAGTGATGGAAATATTACTCATGAATACATACGTAGGTTCAAGTGCAGCCCAGATGAAATGTGAAGTCTCTTCTGAAGCTACTCAAGAGAAAGATTTCTTAAACATTAAATAAATATTTTTTTGAGGGCCTACTGTGTTTCCACTAAGTGCCATTTACTAGAGATATGAAGCTAGACAAGACATAATCCTACCTTTGACCAGTCAAGGAACTCAGAGAGCAGCATCAGAGTTAAACATATAAATGGCTAATTGTCATGTAGTATGGAAAGGGCTGTACTACAAACCCAAAGTACAGTTGGAGCAGAGTAGAGAACGTCTTCCTTGTTTTTCTGGCCAGTGTTCAGAGAACTTTCTGTTTGGATTCTGCTGGCCATTGCCTTTTAGGAACAGCATTATTGTGCTCTTGTTAGAAATGCTGAGGTGAGAGTAAGGAAGTGATTGCTAATCAGTATGGTTGGAATGATAATTTATTAATGTGAAGTTCCTGAGCATGGTTTTCACAAGAGTCCTAGCCAGGTGGTAGAAAATAGAAGAAACAATTTTCCATCTAATAGATACTAAATGTACTGGGCATACATGGATGCTCAGGAAATTAGAAAATAATTAATTGATGCTAAAGAGCAAAGCATGCTGAGTACCTGCCTCAAATTTTTGTCTTGCTGCCCTTGTCATTTATTTTAAATTACATTACTGAAAGAATTTAAAAAGCATTTAGGAAGTGATGATGCCCACTAGGCTTTTCCTGCTTTTGCCCTCAGTAAATTTAGTACATTTGTCAAGCTTGAAATATAATTCATTCTCTTTTTAATTTAATTGTGATCATAATATATTTTAATGTTTGTCAATCAAAGATGCTTAGATTATGTACAGATATTTTAAAGAACAGAAGTAAACTTTCTTTCCTAAGCTGAGTTCCTCATACCTCTGAAATATAGTCCATGTCAAGTAAAACTTAGCTTTTAGATGCCTGTTATTTGTGTTTACTGATTTGGAGACTCTGACTTTTTAGAGCTTAAAACAGCTAATATCATTCATTTGAATTATACTTCTTTACATGTTTCCTTTTCCTCACTGAAGTTGTTCTACCTTAGCAGAATCATGGGTCCTAGTAGACTTGGTTAGGGGATAATAACAAATTGTCTGGACAGTTTTGTTTAATACTGAGTTCAGTTTTGAATTTGTGTTGTGATAAATGAAGTGATCCCAAAGTTTGCTACGTAACTTCTAGGAAAAGCTATTAATAAAGTAAAAGATTTAAAGGAATCCTATTAAGAGTTACCTTGGATTATTCTTGTGATATAAGGCATACATATAATACAGGCCTCAATCAGTTAGTAATCTTTTAACTATCACAAAATTTTTAGCATTCGGATTTTGAATCTACTTTCTTCCTTTCAAAAGGTGCTTTATGTGCTGTCTGTTGATTTCATCATTCATTTATCAAATCTCAGCAGTGGAAAGACAGACATTTCCAAATAGCTATGCCATAGAGTAAAATGTAATTTGTGCTTTAAGGTGGTATAAATAAAGTGCTGAGGTGTAGTATGTGGTGGAGGTGAAAGTTGCTTGCTAAGGCTGAAAAGTTGGTATAGAATGAAGCATGGAGTAGGTACTGTCCAGCTGATGGGTTGGATTCCGGTGAGAGGGAGGACATGTTAGGTTGAAGCAATGATAGATTGTTGAGTAACAGAAGGGAAGTTAGGGGAAGATGATAGAGGTTTTGATTGCTTTGTCAAAGAATTTTGACTTATTTGGTAGAAAACCATTGAAGGCTCTTAATCAGGGAGAGGAAACATCAGGGCTCTGCTTTGATAGAATTTGCTTACTTGACTCTGCAAAGCTTGGATTAAGAGAAAAAACTGAAAGCAAGAATAATGATCAAGAGGAATTAAAATAGTCTGGGCAAGAAATAATGAAATACTGGCCTAGATAATTGAAAGTAGGTATAGCGAGTGTTGGTTCAGATGTCGGAGGCATTTTGGAGGTAAAATCTACAGGTCTTGGTGACCCCTTAAAGTTAGAGGGTGAAAGACAAGGTGAAGTGAAAGTGACTCTTGAGGTTTTCAGCCTAGTTGACTCTGAAGGCAGTGATGCACTTAATGAGATAAGGAACATAAGAAGGAAAAGAGGAAGTGTGGGGGTTAGTTTTTGGCCATCCTGAGTTCACCATGTTAGTATGAATTTCATTTAAAGTCAGAAAATTAATTGTACAGTTCAAGAGAGAAGTAGAAACAAGAGACACATATTTGGTAGATATGATTGTAGGTGTAGCTGAACGCTATAGAACTGCCAGAGATTTCTGAGGCAGAGTAGAAGGAGCGATTCAGAGAAAAAGTCAGATAATCGAATTTTGGGGAGTACGAGGGGTATAATTGAATGGCAGAGAAGGAAATCATTATGCTTTAATTCTACCTTTCTTATCACTACATAGACTAGTGACAAGAAAGGTAGAATTAAAGCATAATGATTTCCTAGGTGGAAGCAGCTTTAAGAAGAAGGTAAAATCTGAAGTTCTGATAAAACTAAGTTCAAATTCAAGTGGAGAAAACCAAACAGGGTGAAAATTCAAGATGTCATTGAATTGTATGGTTAGAGGCCATTATTGACCTTTATAGAGCAGTTTCTCTTATGTGATGGGGCTAGATTAAAATGAGTATGTGGATTATTTAAAAATTGTTCTAGAACTGAATAATGAAAAAGAAGGAAGTTCTGTTAGCCTGAGGATTTGAACAGCATTGAAATAACTCTGGGTGTGTGTGTGTGTGTGTTTGTGTGTGTGTGTGTATGTCTATATGTGCACACACGATAGGAGAGGTTCAAATATTGATGGGAATAAAAAAGATTGATGGGAAAGGATGTAGGTAGGTAATGGCCTAAGAGGCAAGGGAAAAAGAAATACTTGAAGCGGTAGCATTCTACATTAAACCGTGGGAGGGAAAGACTAGGAACAAGTAGAAGGGGTAATCTTGGCGGATAAATGTAACTTCCACTTACACAGGTGGAAAGCAAGGGAATATACAAAGAAGTTTTCAGGGCATTTGTAAATTTTATATTGGGTTGCAAGGAAGTGATTTAAGGTATAATATTTATAATGTTTAAATTATGTTTAAAATTTTTATATTATGAAATAAGCAGTATACATGTATTAACTAGTCTTCTAACAAATAAATGGGTAAAAAATTTTAAATGGAAATCATTCTCATCTTTAATATTAAGTTCATGTTATTATACACATGCTGTGACTTAAAGGATGCCACAGTACTATTTTTATCTACACTGCTTGGGCATATATTAATAATATTATTTCATTTTAACTAAGGTTTTCTTTTTGTTTTTTGTTTTTAAGTATTTGTAGGTTGCTAATTTTTTATAGTAATGAGAGACATATTTTGAAAATATCCAACAGATTTTGTAGCCTTTTAACATATTAACATTTAGATACTTGTTGAGCTTATATTATCTTATAGTACCAAGGAAAAAGTATTCATAGTTATAATATTCTACCTGTTAAAATATTAAAGAAATATTAAAGCCCTATATTTTTTCCTGAGAGCCTCTTGGGTGTGAAGAAACCAGAGGATTCCATGTCAGCTGACAGGAGTACTGACCAGGGCTTCGCCTTATTTCCTGCTTTTCTGCACAGAACATTCCAGACTTTTTAAGGGTTTTAGGCAGCATGAATAACTTTATGAGCTAAAAGAACTTTTAAAAATCATGATCCCCTCACAAACTGCTCAGTGCCCTTGGTCTAATTTTCACACCTTTGTAAAATCTGCAGGGATTTTGCCTTGTGGTGTAATGTAAAATATGGAAAGGAGAAGAAATACTAAGAAGGAGATTGGGCCAACTATGTTCTGGACACTGTACAGAGTACTTTACATTTCCTTCTAAGGAGTATAATACCCTCAGAAGTTTCCAGAAGAAGAATCCTGCCCAAGGTTGTAAAGCTAGTAAGTGTCAGGGCCAGATCCTAGGTTTGCTTGATTCTAATGTCTGTGTCACGGTATGAAGAGTCAAGCACACTGCTCCATGGTGTGCTGCCTCTTTCCAAAGGAAGTAAATCAAAAGGGCATTTCCCCAACTCCACTCCCGTATTTAATGTTACCAAATTCTCCAAATTTTGTACTCATTTTTAGGCAGCTTTATTCAATATAGTTATGGATAACCTATTTGTAATATATTTTTCCTGAAATGTTCTTCCTTACCTTGTTTCCTTCCTCATCTCTGCCGTCAAATATTTAGTACACGTCTACTTATATGCAATGTTTGATATTAGATGATAGAAATAGACCAATGACAAAGACTGTTCTTCACCTTTAAGGATGTTCCATTCTCATTTGGAAGAAAGAGAGTGAACAGAATACACAACTGGTATTTTAATTGTATCTAGTTTGTTCTTTAATGGTGCTTCTTATGTCAGTCTTCTGAAGACATCATGGAAAACCATAAAGGACTTGGTATTTTATCTAAATTCAGCTGTACTGGACTCATGATCAATTTTATGTGCCAACTTTGTTTTGCCCAATTAATATCCTATGAAAAAAAGTGTATTTTTATACTTTTTACACTTTGTATATTATGTATTTTTATACTTAGTAACATACATTTTTATATTTTACATATTTAGTAATTATTTGCTGCATTAAAATGGAAAGAAACCAAAATAACTCTGTGTATGTACACACACACACACACACACACACACACACACACACTTTTAGGTAACTGTAATAAGAAACCTCTTCTAACATTTACAGGAGGAGGTCAGGGCTTTCCATACTGTCTTTAAAAATGGGGTAGTTCACTTGAGAGTATATGACTTGATTCAGTATAACTGAATGCTCCCTGAAGTGAGGTGTGCTTTGTAATGAGTCTTATAGTATAGGCACAATTGCTTACTGTTGAAATTTTCATTTTATTTGGTAAAAGTTCTTTTCTATGTTTCCTAGGCTGGTTTGAAACTTGTTTGCAAGGAATATATTATCTGATCTAATAAAATTTTTTAACCTTTTGGCTGGAAATTTTATTTAAGGCACAGTCAGATAATTCTTTAAATGCAAGTTTATTCCAAGAATAAGTAATGACTTTGAAAATTCTTATAGCATTAGTAAATCCTGTTTTTGTATTTGTGTTTTTGCCTTGATGTGGTTGAATATATGTATATAAATACATATTTATGTATTTATTGGAATGCATAGCTGTTATATTACTAATATATTTTTATTTATGTGAAACAATGCAGATTACATGTATATAGAGAGTCTCCTTAAACATTTCTAATACATTTAAGCAAATACAAAAATCAGTTGTATATTAGTGTGGAGACAGTTCCTGATTCTAAAGTCCAGCTATCAGGATTCTGAGCTGTAACCTTAGTTAGATTCTAGTTCTGTATTTCAGTATTGACATGTCAAAAGGAATTGTCCTGGGGATTTCCAGATTTTTTGAGTTAATGGCTATAGTGGAATTTTCAGCCTGATTCCAATAATAAATCTTTTGCCTTTTAGTTCAAAAGAAAAGAGCAATATTTCTATTGAATCTGTTATTTTATGCACCAATCGGTGCCCTAAAAAGTTCATCATTTTATAAAGTGACCACAGATTTGTTCTGTGTCAAAGTTCTTCTGTGTTAGTACCAACTTTCATTCTAGAAAGGAATTTAGGTATTTTCAGAAGAGGTGTAATCATTTGAATCTGAACTTGACCCTTGTGGTGAGTTTGATTTTCTCCTTAATATACTGCTTTTAGGAAAGCAATTTTTCTTTCCTGGCTTTTACAGCTCCTTGCACGTAGCAGGTACTCAATAAATATTTATTGAATGGAATTGAATTTGACCTGCATAGCAGTCATAGTCCTGATGTAGGGTTATTCATTTTTGGCAGAAGCTGTCGTAAATCACAGGGTTTAATAGTAATCCAACTGCTAAACTGCATACTCAGTGGCATACAGTAGTTCAGCACAGTATGCTGCATTTTCACAAGTGCAAATTTAGGAAACAGTTTAGCCTACAGGCCTTGATGAACTGACTCTGGCCTATTTCAGATCTCTCGTACTACTCACGCACAGCCTTCTTTCCTATGCACTGAACTTCTAGAATAACCGCATTGAGTCCTCTCTTAATGCGCTTGTTCTCTGGTGCCTCTTAAGCCTTTGCACACTCCTTTGGCTAGAACACTTCTTTTGGCAAATTTAAGTATGTATATCCTGACACTCTTATGTGGAAATGAATGAGCTGCTGCTTTTCTCCTGTAGCAGTTTGTACTTGCCTCCATCATAGCACTAAATTCTCCTATAATTCTTTCCTAAACCACCAGTCCTTCCCACTAGACAGCTGCTTGAGGGCAGGTGTGTGATTTATTCATTTCTGTGTTCCCTAGAGCCTGAAACAATGTCTGCCACATAAATGTTTGTTGAATTAACAAATGGGTCCTGAAGTTTATGTAAATTTGCAAATGGAATAAAATAAAAATGTAAATGAGTTTAGCAGGGATCATTAATTATACGCCTAATTTTAATTAAATTGTCAGAAAGATCAGCCTGAGATTTGGAAGATGCAAGCTCTTGTGTTGGATTGATGATATTTTAATGATCCCTTAATCTTTGTAGTTCTTATTTTTTTTTTATCTAGAAATGAATGGATTGGGTGGAATCTTTACTAGATCCCTTAGAGCAAGAATCACACTGCTCTTAAGTTACAGAGAAATAAGTCTCTTCTGCCAGACTCTTTGACTCAGGAAGTATGCTTTAGTCATCTGTAATTTCCTAGCACTAAGCTCAGTACCTGGTATATAGTAGTTCCAACAATTTTCACCTGATAAAGCAATAAATTCCCACATGGAATTACAGTTTTAAATAAAGCAAATGAGAAAAAGTTCAGATAAAGAATAGTGTATTAAATATTTATAAAATGTAAAAGTATCTGTCAAATAATATTTGTGTGGAATGTCTGGAAAAAAAAACCTGACAGAAATTTTGTATTTACCAGTTAACAAGTTCTCTAGTAAAGGAAATGAATTTGAAACTGTCTGGTACCCAAACTACAAGAAAATAATGTATCAGTCTGTGACATGTCATACCAAGTTTTATGTTGCTAAAATTAAACTGTGCCTGCTGTAGAATGTTGGTCTCAATATTCTTAGTATTTATGTGTGCTTGTGATAGTATTTTTGGTTTAAATAATTTAAAAACCATATTCTGTTTCAACCAGGATTTGTTAAGTACTCGACATATTTGGGACTTAATCTTTAGGGCAGAATGAAATCTGATTATACTACTGTATCGCATATTGAAAAGGGGGTAACAAAGCTCTGTCAACCCTTTTCACTATACTTTTGTAAAGATTTGCCATTATTTAGTAAATGGGATGCCATCCTACCTTTTCAAGGACTTTCTTGGTGATAAAAAGAATATGATTACATTTTAAGTAAGCCTATATCTTTGGGTTATTAATTTGAATACTTGATATTTTGGAGTTCAGTTGCAAAAATAAAAAGAATATGATTACATTTTAAGTAAGCCTATATCTTTGGGTTATTAATTTGAATACTTGATATTTTGGAGTTCAGTTGCAAAAATAAAGGAAATAATGCAATCAGACTTTGTGTAAAAAATATAGCAATCAATCCATTAATTTATTGATTATACAACAATTCTGCTGTAAGGCATTGTTTGCAAAGAGGAAGAATATATAATAATGCCCTGAGTTAATGGGAAAAACTTTCTCTTTCCAAGCATCAGAGGCTGATGCTTGGAAATTTGAGCCATATTTTTCTCCCCCCTCACTACCTCCCTCAAAAAAACCCCAAATATTTATTTAAGAAAGTAAGTATGATAGGGAATGTGAGTACATTTTTAATTTGTTGGTTCCTTGATTCATTGTGTTTGTTATGCTTGAAATTATTATAGCTCAATTGTTTATTTGTCCCAGGGACCTTTATAGGTTCCCAGGGCAGATCGATGTTGTATGCCACCTGAAACTTACATAATATGAAGAAATCTTTCTCAATACAGAGAATATAAAAGTTACAAACATCAAATTTTGTATGAAAATGAATTTTCTTTAGAATACGAAAAATCCACAAAACACTATAATTTTTTAAAAGCTAGTATATCTACAAACGATTAGAGAAATAATCTAGACTAGTTTTTGACTCTCAACATTTTATACCTTGATTATCTTCCATTACCACATATACTTCCAGTTTTGGGTGTCATGAGACACATTCAGATTGCCAAATTCAAATTGGATTTCACTGTTCCCATGGTAGGATGGTCAGCATCGTGGGCACTTGAAGTATTTCTGAAACTATCATTTATAAATATATTATTACAGATTTAAAAAATATTGTGTTTGTTTAAGATGTATAACATGATGCTTCGATATATACACATAGTGAAATGGTTACTACATCAAATAAATTAACATAACCTTCACCTTCCCTAATTACCTTTTTGTGGCAAGACCACTTAAACTCTGTTCTCCTAGCAAATTTTCAGAATACAGTGTTCTTAGCTATAGGTCTCATGCTGTATGTTAGATCACCAGTCTGAATCATTCTACATAATTGCAAATTTGTACCCTGTGACCTACTTCTTTCCATTTCTTCCTGTCCCCATCCCTGGGGCCCACCCACTGTTCTACTCTATGTTTTTATTTGTTTAATTCCTTCTTTTAACATTCTGCATATAAAAGTGAGATCATATATCAATAGTATATTTCTTTTGGTGCCTGACTTATTTCACTTTCATTGGGACTGCTGACAGTAATTAACCACTTAACAGGAGTGATTGCATGCCTCACATATACCTTCCACTAAACCCAAAGTAAGTGGATCTCCAACTTAAATTTCCATTAGCCAGATTCCAGAAATACTCACAGCCACTCCAGTGCTACCCAGCAGGAGGCTTTAGCCAATTATGTTTAAGATATCATACTCTTCACAATTTTACAAAAAAAAATGACAAGGGCCTTAGAAGAGGGCCATGTATCTTTATTTGAACATTTAACCTTTTGTAAGACTGCTGTCCCATTACGCTACATAATGCTCTTGTGCAATTCTCAATGATTTCATTTGAAAGTTATTTATGTGAAGAGTTCATTGTGCCCTCTCTGGAGGGATAAGAATCTGGTGGACTAACTTACTCTGGGCTAAATCACATGAACGTGTAGAAGTGAATACATTAGTTGGATTACTACCTTCTCTGGCTGGCAGAAGGTACTTTCAGTTCTGCAGGCAGCCCCTGAACGCCCCAGTGGTTGGCTGCACCTGTGGTGGGATGACTGAACCGTTATATACCATATGTTTATAGGCGTGGTAGAGGTGGAAAAGACTAGTTCTGACCTGACACAACATTTACTACTTAATAACTCAATTATTCAAATCGCACCTATTTGTCTTATTCTCCTCGGGGTTCAGGAACAGTACACCAAAACATTAATTAACAATCTATGAGACAGCACCAGCTGGAAGTTCAAGGTAGTAAAATAACATATACATGTGAGACCATTGGTTGTCAACAGAAAAGGCCCATTTCCTCATTTTTATTTAAAAAAAAAACTCTCAGTGGTATACAGTGATTAGCATACTGGAGTTCTGTTAAGCTATATGTGCAATGAAGTATCTTAGAATTAAAACTTCAGAGATTCAGAGTAAGGGTATGATATAGAAAAGATCGAATGGTAGGAGAACAGAATAGGATTTATTTATATTATGACAAACATGAATATTAGTCAGTTATTAATAAATTGGAGATAGTAAGTTAAGATCATAATTTATATTATAGAAAATGAAGAAATAGGACATGGTTCTATAACTTTTTCATTTTTCTGTGAAACAAAATATTATGATTTATTTTATTTTTATCTTTGTTTTTAGGTAAGACTGTGCCAAAATCCCAAACTTCAGTTGAAAAATAGCCCACCATATATACTTGATATTTTGCCTGATACATATCAGCATTTACGACTTATATTGAGTAAATATGATGACAACCAGAAACTTGCCCAACTCAGTGAGAATGAGTACTTTAAAATCTACATTGATAGCCTTATGAAAAAGTCAAAACGGGCAATCAGACTCTTTAAAGAAGGCAAGGAGAGAATGTATGAAGAACAGTCACAGGACAGGTAAGAAGAATATTTCAGATGTCTTGGTGTAAAGGTCATTCATTTTGTGTTTTACTTAGTAGTTAACTTAAATGTCACCATGTAATTGTTTTGTGGTAAATGTCAGTCATTTTGTATATGGTCATGTGGTGCTTACCGATGGGGATACTTCACGAGAAATATACATTTAGGCCATTTCATTGTTGTGTGGACATCACAGAGTGTACTTACACAGAGCTCGATGGTATTACCTACCACATACCTAGGCTGTTGATACAGCCTGTTGCTCCTAGGCTATAAATCTATACAGCATGTTACTGTGCTGAATACTGTGGGCAATTGTAACACAATGGTAAGTATTTGTGTATCTAAATATACCTAAACATAGAAAAGGCACGGCAAAAATACTGTATAAAAGGCCGAGTACGGTGGCTCACACCTTGTAATCTCTGCAATTTGGGAGGCTGAGTCAGCCAGATCACCTGAAGTTGGGAGTTCAAGACCAGCCTGACCAACGTGGAGAAACCCCGTCTCTACTAAAAATACAAAAATTTGCCGGGTGTGGTGGCGTACACTTATAATCCCAGCTACTCGGGAGGCTGAGGCAGGAGAATCGCTCGAACCCAGGAAGTGGAGGTTGAAGGGAGCTGAGATCGCGCCATTGCACTCCAGCCTGGGCGACATGAGGGAAACTTTGTCTCAGTTAAAATATATATATATATATATATATATATATAT
>NW_016107382.1:2092259-2103172 GCF_001604975.1 Cebus imitator | reverse complement strand
TGTATTGGTGTGATATGTTATAGTTGATAAACTATTGTTGATGTATTATTATTATCTAAAGCCTAGAGTTTACATTAACATTCCACTTTCTGTGTTGCACTGTTCTATGCTCCATAAATGCATAATGTCATGTATCTGCCATTACAGTGTTATACAGAATAGTTTCACTGCCCTAAAAAAGCCCTGTGATCCACTTATTAATTGTCTCACTTCCCCTCCTGAACCCATGGCAACCACTGACCTTTTTACTGTCTGTGCAGTTTTGCTTTCTCCACAGTGTTACATAGTCGGACTCACACAATATATAACTTTTTCACAATATATTTTCGGTTCCTCTGGGTCTTTTCTTAACTTGGCAGCTCATTTCTTTATGCCACTGGATAATACTCTATTGTGTGGTTGTACCACAGTTTGGTTGTCCACTCCCACATTGAAGAACATCTTGGTTGCTTCCATTTTTTTGGGTAATCATATATACAGTTGCAATAAATATTTGTATGCAGGTATTTCAACTCATTTGGGTAAGATACCTAGCAAGGTTGCTGGATTTTCAGGGTATGTGTAAGTTTAGAAAGAACATAAGAAACTTTTAAGAAAGTTTGTAAGAAACTCCTCGACTGGTTCCAAAGTGGCTCTACCCTTTTTCATTCCCACCAGCAATGAATGACAGTTGTCAGTGTTCCACATCCACACCAGAATTTGGTGTTGGAGACAAGTGTCTTAAAGACATGATTTGATTGAATCTGCGGTTGTGGTAGATGTGGGTAGGAGATGTAACTTCAATCTGTATATTTGGACTTAAGTGAGAAAATGAACTGGGCTGGCAAAGATTGAATTGACATCAACCAAATCGTAATTTTATAGCCAGGATTTCTCACTTAAAGATCCTCATTCAAGTTTGTTGTTTGGCCATTTCAATGTTAAATTTCATGATCTTATCTATTTTTTTTTTTTTTTTGAGACGGAGTTTCACTCTTGTTACCCAGGCTGGAGTGCAATGGCGGGATCTCGGCTCGCCGCAACCTCCGCCTCCTGGGTTCAGGCAATTCTCCTGCCTCAGCCTCCCGAGTAGCTGGGACTACAGGCACGCGCCACCATGCCCAGCTAATGTTTTGTATTTTTAGTAGAGACAGGGTTTCACCATGTTGACCAGGATGGTCTCGATCTCTTGACCTCGTGATCCACCCGCCTCGGCCCCCCAAGGTGCTGGGATTACAGGCTTGAGCCACCGCACCCGGCCTTCATGATCTATCTTAAAGCAACTGATAGAGTTTTCCATTTCTGGGCTATTTTAAATATATATATGGAATATTCACAATAGTAATAGTTTAGATTTTCAAATTGGAGAACCAATATTAATGAAAAATATATTATGTCTTAACATATTAATTAAATTGAATTTTCATGTAAGACACTTAACCACTCTGTATTTTAGTTTTCTGACATAGGAAAACCTTTAAAAAACCTCCAATATTTCTTTTTTCTTTTTGCTTGAAAACTTTATTAAAATAAAGAATTAAACCTGAAAATAGAACAATCAGAGAGCCAGTCCTTTGCATAAAATCAGCAAGAAAAAGGAAAGAGAGAGAGAGAAAGAGAGAGGGAAGGAAGGAAGGAAGGGAAGGAAGGGAAGGAAGGATACAAACCTCCAATATTTCTTTCAGGTCAGAAAAACTAGCCTCATTCAGTCTAGAAAATTCAGTTATCAAAGCATGTGGACTTAAATTTTTTGTGAATACTAGCCAATTACCTGTAACAAGTAAAACCATCAAATTCAAACATAGAAAAACCCTCTTCCAGATGTAAAATGGCATAAATAATTATGTATTTATAATTTTCTCTCTAAATTAGAGATGAACTCTCTAAATTAGAGATGAACCCAAACCAACTCATAGAAGTCTAACCAATTATGTAACTTCAGGCTCACCACTTAATATTCTTGGGCCACAGTTTATTCATCTTGAGGGTGGTGAATTTTCGAGTTGCCTTTTAGTATTAATTAGCACTGTAAGATTCTCCAGGAGTAACAAGGAGAATTTGAGTTGCCATGGTGTAACAGAAGTAAGGTAGAGAAATATTATAATGATTCTTTATTCTTGTAGACTTTTCAAAAACTGGTAACATCTTGGGAAGCCAAACATCTATGTTAAAATTTTATTTTTCACATTGTATTTTTGCCATTGAACTAATAAAACCAAGTTCTTTACAAATGTCTTTATAATTCTTAGTCAAAGTAGTCAGTAGTAGTTTCTTCCTGATTCAGCCAAGTCATCCATTAAATTTTACTCTAGGGAATCAGGACATTTGACAAGGTATATAACTTCTTTGACTATGAATTTGAGTGGCTATAGTGTTTTAACTGGATGAAGTAATACATGATGTGGTAAACTTGCATCCTACTTTTACATCTTCTGTGTAAACTTGTAACATTTTCTAACTCAGTAGATGTTTTGTAATTTCCATTTGATAATTTTGATAGTTTGCTTATGTGGAAGCATTTCATGGGAGACTTTTAAGTTTTGATTGATAATGTATAAATTTCATTAGATTATGATAGCTGTCATAATGCTGACTATTCACGATGAGGTCACTCATTCTATGTATTCTTGTCTGCATTTTAAGTGTCCAAGTGAATTTTGTTCACTGTCCTAAATGCAACCCTGAGGCAAAATTTATTAGTTTCTGTGCTGGTCTAGCATATCCTTAATTGGATATTACTGTCATCCTTGTTCTGTTTGCTGACAGTGTTTTATGGCCAGCTGTGTTTATGCAGAATTTACATTTGATAAATGTTTCATAATAATTCATAATAATGTACTGTTCTTGGTACACCATAACAGGCATATAAACTTTTGAGTTGTGTTTCTTTTTCTAGTAATATATTTGGCCACGTTCACTTCTAGGTTCCCTTAGGATTCCAAAGGCAAACTGAATCTAAAATGTAGCATTGCACACGGAGCTCTGGGGCTCCGTGGAAGAGTCTTCCTTAGCATGTTTTCATTTACAGAGTGGCCTCCTTATGAATAGTCAGCATTATGAGATCTATCATAATCTGTGAAAATCTATATATTACCTGTCAAAAAAGCCTCTCATGAAATGTTTCTATATAAGCAAAACTATCAAAGGTAGTTAGGCAGCAAAGTATATGGTTTAGTAGACTGACTCCACCTAATATGTATGACAACACTGGTTACTGGGAATATTATAAATTCACTGAAGAATATTTTCTTTGATTCTGTAAGTAGCTCACTAGGGACATTACTGTAATTGAGCTAAAAATGAAGGATTGTAATAGTAGAAACAGTAATTTGGTGTTAATTGACTTAATCAGTATTATCTCATGTGATCCTGCCCACTTTATTGAAGAAATTGTATAAGGATGAGTATACATTAAAATACACATGAATCAAAATGTGTATTTTAATGTTCCTTCATCTCTGTCATATTAATAATAAATGTGGAATTGTTATAAATGTAAGGGTAAATGAGAAAAAATTTAGATCTCAATTCTGAACTGACTGCTTTTTAAATTTTTTAATTGATTGTTAATGATGAATGAGTAGCATAAATTTTAAAGCAATTTTTTGTAAATACAATAAATAGAAAAATAAATAAGTAAGGGGCATTCAATACATTTCTGAGTTACTTAGGTTCTGTGTAGAAGGAGAGAGGTAGAAATTATACTTAGATAGTTGTATATGCTACTGAAATAGATACTTAGGGCATAGTGAAAGTCTTTTTCCTTGAGAGTAGATAATGATTTCTAGTAGGGAAAAGGCATGAGCAGGCTGCATGCCTCCTCTGACTGATACAGTAAACTTCCATCTTTTGTATCATGTTTCTGAAATTGTTGTTGGTGGTGTTTTTTTTGTTTTGTTTTGTTTATTTTTTTTCTCTCTTTTCCTTTTTCTGCAAACAGTTGAATGTCACACTGAGTTGGTTGCTCCTCCAGCTGGGTGTCTAAACCATTCTGAGCTGGCATTTCTGGGAAGAGTAATTCAATGGTTTTTGGCAAGCATAAAGTTTGCGTGTGTGTGTATATGTGTGGACGGAGGGTAGGGAACATAAGAGAAGTCTGTAGTTTGAAGCACAGAGAAAAGGATAAACTTTATATGATATTGCTTAAATTTTCAGTGGTATAAGTAAATCTGGGATTTGAAGGTTGTTAGTGCTCACAAATGTATAATTGACAGGAGGCACTTCTATGATTTGACTGACAGTTTCCTCAGTTAACTATTTTAATAGTAAAATGTATTTCATCTGAAAAGTATGTATTAATCAGCTGCTCTGCAAGGTCTGGTGTTGTGTTGGCCACTGTTTTTTAAAACACTCAGAGATGATAGCCGAAGGATACTCAAATTTTCCCTGTTTTCGAACTGCTTGAGTGAACCAGGGTGCTACAACTCATTTTCTCCTCCCACACACTGCTAGACAACCACTGAAAAAAAAAAAAAAGTCAACTGAAGTGGAAAAAAATAGTTCTACTTTTGATAAAATGTGAAGAAAATAAAGATTAATGAAAGCTCTGGCCAGAGAGGAAAACATAGATGTTGCCTTAACATTAATGTCATTTCAGAACCCTTGAATCATGCCTTATATACCAGTGTTGTATAAAAAATAAATGACAAAATGGAGTGTGTGTGTGTATGTGTGTGTGTGTGTGTGTGTGTGTGTGTGTATGTGGTGGAGTGTTACATGTTTTGTAAAATAATATTCATATGATTAAGATTTAATGAAAAGAAAGTATTTTGACATAGAAAAATTAGCCCTAGAATAAGCTAGCCTGTATGTAAAAGGCTTCAGGAGCATCAGGCAGAAATACTTTTCCCCATTGACTATTTGGCTAAACAAAGAATAATTTGTAATCTGCTGCGTTAATTAGGAACCTTTCCACTTAGAAGACTGCAGTTCCCTATGCTCCCTGTTTATAATTGAGTTGGTAATTTACAAGATAGTGTACCAAAAAACATATATTAAAAATGCATTGTTAAAAATTGAGCCTAAAACAGCAGCAGCCACAACAGTAACAAGAGCAACAACGAAACAAAAAACAGCAAACAAACCTACTTTCTTTCCTTGTATTACTGTATGACATCATTGCTTTGAGTAAAGAGTAACGTAGTATTAATTTAAATGCTTAAATGTATATGTATATAGATGTTGATAGCATGGTCATTGACATAGTTTTGCAAGTTCTCATGAGTTTTCAGTTCACCATATAAAGAGACTGATATGTATGTACAGTTGGTGCTTTAAGTGGTAGTTTTAGTAATTACTGGACCTCACAGGTTAATAGTCTTGTTTATATAGTGCTACATCAAGTTCCATATTTTCTCATAGCTCTGTATGTTGTGAGAAGAAAATGAAAAAAGTGCTGTTTAACTAATCACAGGAATGTGGAGCCAGGAAGTCTCATGCTCTCATGCCATTTCTGCTCCCAGTGTTCCTTGTAACTTTGGTTGGCTTCCTAACTCCAATCTACATTTTTCAGTTATTAAACTATTTTCTGGGTATTTATAACATTTTCACCTTAGGCATTTCAACATCACAAAATGAAAATTAAGTTGTTTCAGACTAAATGTTACTGTTGTGACCTCAGTCTATTAATTTTTCAACTATAGTAGTAGTTTCTGGTAAAAATATTGTTTTTGTTATAATAATAATTATTTGCAAGAGAATTAATCTTAAAAAGGTTTGTCTTTTAAATTAATTCTACTATATTGGATGTCTTTCTATGAAATGTATATTTAATGATACGTGAAAGAGAATGGCTCATATTCATTGTTAAAATAATTTTAAATTAAAAAAATTAACTTAGTTTTTCTGCTTCTCCTTTTTTGTTTAACTAATGGTGAAAATTGCAATAGTTTGAACTTCATAAGGAGAAAGGACAAGTTGCAAGTAGAAAATATTTGTAAATAAATCACAATAGGCAACTGATTTCTTTTGAACACAAGTATTTTGAAACAAAAATACATTTACTCATTAATTTTTTCTATATTAGTTTGTATTCAAAGCATTTTTTCCATTTAAATGGAAAACTAGAGGAATGAAAACATGAATTTCTGATACTTCCAAATAATAATTTTTTTTTTTTTTGAGGTGGAGTTTCGTTCTTGTTACCCAGGCTAGAGTGCAATGGCTCGATCTCGGCTCACTGCAACCTCTGCCTCCTGGGTTCAGGCAATTCTCCTGCCTCAGCCTCCTGAGTAGCTGGGATTACAGGCATGCGCCACCATGCCCAGCTAATTTTTGTATTTTTAGTAGAGACAGGGTTTTACCATGTTGACCGGATGTTCTCGATCTCTTGACCTCGTGATCCACCTGCCTCGGCCTCCCAAAGTGCTGGGATTATAGGCGTGAGCTACGGCGCCCAGCCTCCAAATAATAATTTTTAACTTGGATTCAGAAGACAAATAGTAATCAATCTCTTATATAGAAGTATGTCTGCCACATAGGAAGTAGAATTTGCTTTAGAAAGTTTGAAAAATCTTCTGAGATTGATTTATTGTAAATGAATAAACAGTTTATTTAGTCTTGATGAGAATGTTTTCATGCATATTTCAAGCATCTGAGTGAAGTGAATAGACTTTTCTAAAATTTGGAAATGAAGGGGCTCATTTCTTTAACACACCATGAAAGTAGAGGCCACAAGAAAGTTATTTAGACAAATGTTTTCAAAGTTAAACAAAGGGAGTCTGTTAGGGAAGGCAGGTGAGAGCTTGCAGAATCTTTGACTGTTAAGGACTTTATGGCCCTATGTATTTGCCTCACTGCACTCCTGCTGCTTAGCTAGCTAGATACAATGTAATTTTCTTGTTGATTTTTCAGTGAAAAGTGAAAGGTTTTTTTTGTTTTTGTTTTTTTTTAATAGCAGTTTCCTCACTAGGGTATATTTTACAAAATACAAAAGAAAACAATTATTTAGATGTAATTAAAATGAATTCCACCATTAGCTTTTTAAATTTTAATAAAATGCTTACTTGCAGTACATTTATTTGTTGTTTATTTCGTTTATTTAATCTTTAAATTTTTAGCCCCATGTTAATACCATTCAGCCCCATCTTCTGGTTGGTTTCTTAGTAACTAAAACTTATTGCAAGTGTTTTAATTTCTTCTAAATCAGATTATATGTTATACACAAGATAGTCGGATATTAAACTTGGAGATTTTTTTTCCCCCACAGATGAGAGTTTGTTAAATGTTTTTACATTCCTGAGAATGATATTGATTGTATTATATATAGTAAACAAACTCATAAGACTCAAGTAAACTTGATTTTGCAGTGGAATACCTTTTATGTTTTTCAATCTTAGGTAGCTTATTAAAATTGATGTTTTCCTTTCAGTAAATATCTGGTGACATTAAAATTTGATAATTAAAATCCAGAAGCACTCAAGAAAGAATGCCTGCTTTCAGTTTCATAATAACAATACTCCCACAAAGTAAGTTGATGAATGATGTCTTTCAAGTGGCAGAGTTGTTATTTAGTTAGAGAAAGCTCCTTTGGCAGTTTCTTACAAAACTAAATTAAAGTTTGTTTATAAAACAGACAAGCTACAGTGATAATCCTATACCCTAAAGAGTGCTTGGAAATGTAGCCCAAGAAGAGTTGTGTTTTTCAGTGATTTAACAAAGAAGTGGAATTTCCAAGAATCCAAACAGATTAGCATTCAGTGCTAATTGGGTAGGGGGTAAAATAGTATTCATGTCTGACTGTTTTGATGTGAAGTACTTCATAACCATTCAGTTTTCTTAATCTTTTTTAATATTAATCTTTCGTCTCTTCCAATTTATTGTTTGAGCATGAGTTTTTGTTTGGGTACACATGTATACATCAAATGTTCATAGATGTTCTGTAAACAGCAGGTTCTGCATAAAATCATTACAAAAAGTGCCTGTATAGATTAATAACAGAGAGATTGAGGCTCTGTTGTTCATGGAAACATTGAAGAACAAATTAAACTGACAGATAATTTAGATGTCCTATTGGAGTGGATTAGTTTGAGAATCTGATCATGTGACTATGATATACTACTTTCATATGTAATCACAAATGTGTGACTGTATTAGTATCTTTGGGCTGCCGTAACAAAGTACCACATACTGAGTGACTTAAATGAGAGGTATTTATTCTCTCACATTTCTGGATGTAAGAAATCCAAAATCAAGGTGTCAGCCAGCAGGGCCATGCCCCCTCAGAACCCTCCAGAATAGGTAACTTCTATGTCTGTTTCAGTTTCTGGTAGCTCCAGGCATTCCTTAGCCTGTGGCAGTGAAAGTCCCTTCTCAGCTCTGTCATCACACAGTGTTCTCTGTGTATGTGTGTCTGTGTTCAAATCTCCCTCTTATAAAGACACCAGTGATTCTGAATTGGGGCCTGCCCTTATGACCTCATCTTGACTTTGTTACAGCTGCAAAGGCACTATTTTGAAACAGGGTCATATTGACAGGTAGGATTGAGGTTAGAATTTAAAACTATCTTTTTAAGGGACACCATTCAATTCCTTACAGTGACCAAATATGGCAGTGTACATTTACATTAAGGAGGGGAAGAAAGTTGAAACTCATTAGAACATGTCATGGAAGTTTGAAAAACTTGGATTAGTAGAATATAATACCAAACAAAATTACTTATAATTATTTTTTGTAAAGGTCTGTAGCTCAAATGAGTTTTCTTCAGGTGTGTAATGAATGGTTAATTTATTTATGAATTACTTTTTATAAATATATTGGAAAACATGATGAATTCTACATTTACCAATAATATATTTTTATATTTATTGATATAATTGAATTTATAAGTAACTTTTTATAATATTATTACTGACTTTAATGTGTAAAATGCCATCTCTCTTTAGAAATTATTAATAATACAAACATGTCAATCTAATTTACATTTATTAATAGCCCTGGTTATTTCTTAACAATCCGTTTTCTTTAATTTTATGGTAATCTCTGGAGGATTAATTAGAATAGTTAATTATAACTTATTAAATCTGTTTATAAAGTTTACTCTATTGCACATAAAAAGGAACCTGTAGTCCCAGCTACTCTGGAGGCTGAGGCAGGAGAATTGCTTGAACCCAGGAGGCGGAGGTTGCGGTGAGCCGAGATCCCGCCATTGCACTCCAGCCTGGGTAACAAGAGTGAAACTCTGTCTAAAAAAAAAAAAAAAAAAAAAAAAGAAATAATTTGAAGTGTTTTCCATGTTGGTAGCATAGAGAAGGCAACACTACATTCATTGTGTCTTTAGTATTAAAATATGAAGTATTACACATGATTTCAATTCAAATTTTAGGAAATCAATTTGAGAATTTTAGTTTAAACAGGAGTAAATGATTGTTTCTGAAAGTGGCATGTTGAATGGTTTAAACCATGGGTCAGAAAACTGTACAGAGCCAGATAGTAAATATTTTAGATTTTGCCAGATGGTCTTGGGCAATTAATCAGCTTTGCCTCTGTACTAAGAAAGCAGACATAGACAGTCTGTAAATTAATTGGCATGGCTGTATTTTGATAAAACTTTATTTACAAAAATTTGGGTGGTCCTTTGCCAGCCCTTGGCTTAAAGTACCAATTAATTTTTGGACAGTAAAAATTTAAAACTATTTTATTAGCACAGAACCGGCATATAAGTTGTATCATATATAAGTTTCATCAACACAGACTGAGTATATAAGTTGGCTAAAAGTAACAATACCCGTCTAACAATACAATGCTGTCAGAGACCCAGGTTCTTTCTGGCTTATTGTAATCCCTTTCCTTATCATGTTGGGATTTATCTTCATTCTGTTCCCTTCACAGTTGTAGAATTCCTGCTACAGCTTCATATTTTTTATGGCTGCAAGACAGGAAAGGGGAAGGGCAGCTCCACATATGTCTGTCTTCTTCTTATCTTGGATTGAAAAGCTGTCCTAGTACCTTTCCACCCACTTGCTTCCTCTAGTAGATACTCTTCAGTATTATTTAGGCCACTGGGTCACTCCTGGTTTCAAAGGTAGTGGTATATTGAAACTTTGAAATTTCAGCCTCCATAGTAAAGGAAGGCAGGGGAGAAAGGGTGTTTATTTAGTCAGACTAAATTGTTGAAAGAGATAGCCAGATATCCACAGACACTATTTATTTAAACATGGTATAACTTGGCTTTAGGGCATATTTCTTTAAAAATATATTGTCAAGGACTATGAAGAACCTGAAGCTCATTTGCCATACTTTCAGTGCTGGTGGAAGACAAGAGAATATTTAGTCAGGAAAAATGAACTGTTAGTCACAGGGACAGCATTAGGCAAGGTGTCATCGTTTGCACCAGGTTGCCAACCCTCAGTTTCTACAGGGCAGTATAAAGGGCAGGAGACACCTGCATGTGCAGTGGCTGGCATTACAGATGAACCCCAAGCCTAAGGACCTTGAATCTATTATAATGGACAGTAAACCTACCTGACCCTTGCCCTGGAAGGAGACATTATCTTTATTGAACTAGACTATAAACTTGTTTTTGTTTGTTTTCCAGAGGAAAGCATTATCTGTATTATCTAAGGCTGTTTGCTACACATGTTCCTGAAAGGATAATCTGAAAGGCTATCAGTGTCTGGTTACAAGACATGCAAAAATGCGAGAGACCTACAGAGACGTTTCCCCAAAATATTTATGTTCTGTTCTTTCTTAAAAACCACAATTGTGTCTCATGTTCTTAGTTTTGAATGCCACTTAAGAGTAAGAATATTGATACTATTTTGGATTATTAGTAAGGTCAAAATCTTGGGTTCTGCCATTTTAATATATATCATAAACTATGTATATATCTAACATGTATATTAGAAATCTCATATATATATGAAATAATGTGATATCCAGACAACTGTGGAAACTTTGTGGTGTAAACATGTTTTATTCCTTTTTTTTTTTTTTTT
>NW_016107382.1:2088878-2092164 GCF_001604975.1 Cebus imitator | reverse complement strand
TGGGTTCAAGTGATTCTCCTGCCTCAGTCTCCCAAGTAGCTGGGACTGCAGGTGCATGCCACCATGCTCAGCTAATTTTTTTGTGTTTTTAGTAGAGATGAGGTTTTACCATGTTGGCCAGGCTAGTCTCGAACTCCTGACCTCAGATGATCTGCCCATCTCGGTCTCCCAAAGTGCTGAGCTTACAGTCATGGGCCACCACACTTGGCCCACGTTTTTTATTATTGTTTGCATTCTAGGGAAAAAAAAACCTTTAGTAATTAAAGAAGGAATAATTCTATAAAGACTGGTTCATTTCAAGCTCATTATCCTTTAAAAGAGAAGAAAGATGATTTTATTTTCTTTTTTTCTTAAGTAATACTTCATTCCTTTTTTAAGTTTGACTACTGTAATCTTAGGTTTAGACTGAAATAATTGGTTCAATAAGTAAGGAAGGTTGAAATTATGTGTTATAAGAATGATAAATGTATCTTTTTGTTGTCAGTGTCTAAACGTCAGAGATGAGCACCAGGTAGTCCAATTCCGTTTTCCTATGTGGAGAAAGAAGCTAAATAGATTGGAGGTTACATGACTTGACACTGGAGTGTACATATAGTATTCATGTGTGATATATTTTTAAATGAAGTCCCATTACCAGTTGGCGTGTCTGAGCCTGCAGCTGTTGCCATGAAGGGTATCAGAATTGTAATGCCTTTTTCAACTTTGTTTCGGGAGGACTCATTTGAACAATTATCGTATTTTTGTGGTTGTGAAAATGAACTGTTTTTTCTCTTCATTAAACCAGTATTAATATTGTATGTCATCTGGTCATTCGATGCAACCTTTTTTTCTTTTTCCTAACAAGATGCTTGTATTCATTAGTTAAATTCAGAAAGACTTTTTAAAGGTTTATTTTTCAAGCATAACTTTTTCGGTAATTATCTCTTCCTTTCTCACTTTCTGTTTGAGTATATATGTGTGTGAAATATTGCTTGTGAATTTTTAAGCATTTAATTTTTCTCGATAAGCACGGATTTTTAAAAAGAAAATAAAGATTACCTAGTTTTTTTTCTGAACTATGTTAATGATAATAAAGCATCTCAGCTCATTTTACAGATGCTGAAAACACTTCAGGTTTTGTTCTGAAGGTTTATGTAGGGCATATTGATTTTCTATGATTGTAACAATGTGTGAAGTTGTCAATTTTATTCTTTTTTTCAGAGATTTCAGAACATTTTAATTTGACTAAAGATTTCCAAACTGGTCAACTGGATTTCATTTATCTGATTAAATTAGGTTTGCATTGATACAAGTCCTAAAGAAAATTCTCCTAACCAAATTATGTGTGAATTTTTTCCTTTTGAATACAAATTTTAGTTTGTTCTCATTGCAGTGGTGTATGTAAAAAATATGTTTCCATAAAGCAACTGAAACTTTAAAGTTGATAATTTATCACAACACTTTTTTCCCCATTATATCAACACTTGGTAAACTACAGACTGTGAGCCTAATCCAGGTTGTATTTCCGTCTGTAAGTAAATTTTCAATGGCAGAGCCAGGCTCATTTATTTACTCACTGTCTGTGGGATACAGTGGCAGAGGTGAGCAGGTCCACAGAGATGAAAGTTTGTTTTATCTGGGCCTATATGGAAAATGTTTGCTGACTCCTGCACTATTGAAACCATTTTCATAACAGTCTTAAAAACTTGGCATTTTTAAAATTTAAATACATTTTTATTTTTGCTGTTTTCTTCTCTAGCCTGTTTCTGCCAGCAGTGCTTTGTGAATTACCACTGTGATCAGCTAAAGGTGATAAAACGGTAGGCAGTCAATGACTGATAGCTAAAGCTCTATGAAACTAACGTTTCCTGTCTCAGCACTCTGCTGTATACAATCATTTTAAAACAGATTTAGGCCTTTTTTGTTTTTGTTTTTAACACAAGATATGCCACTAATGTCTGACAAGCATTTAATCTAGTGGCTTTCCTGCGTATTCTATGGATCAGATGCAGTCTAATCCTCTGAAATGGTCATTAATTACAGATTCCCAGACTTTATGTAATGCCTGCTAAATTTACCAGTTGGGATCTGCACATACATATTGGTAAATAATGCTCTAGTAATTTCTGACATTCTGTCTGCTTTCAGAATCCGCATGAGGCAAATTATGTCCTTTTTTGTGGAAGATTGTCAAGGACAATTGAGGTGGCACAGGGGGGATAGAATTCTGGATGTGTTCAGAACTCTTTTCATTTTACTAAGCTTCCTTTATACTACCGGAGGAATCCACTCCCAGTCATAAGTCACTTAAAGAATCACCAAGAAGGTTACATTTCTGTAAGGTTTTTAAAGGAGTTTTGTCGTAAAAGATGGGTTGTAATTCTGTTTTTATGCTTTTTTTTTTTTTTTGAGATTAACCTAATCACTATCCTTAGAATTTACTTTGCTTGCCAGCCTTTTATCCTTCCCCTTTCTTCTCACTTTCCTATTTCCTGTTTATGCAGATGTTCTTTCTTATTTACTGGCATTGCTAAAATGCGCCAACTCTATCCCTGTGCCCATCTTGGCTCTTGATTATCAGATCATTCTAGCCAAAATGTGTCTTTTTCTTCCAACCATAGCATTTATCAAGGCCTTTCATGTGGCAGTTAACGATACATTGTCAAGTATTATCTTTTTAAAATGGTGATGGATGCCTGGGTACATAGAGAGACCCCATCTTTACAAAAAATAAAAAAAAAAAATTAGCCAGGTGTGTTGGCACATGCCTGTGGTTCCAGCTACCCTGGAGGCTGAAATGGGAGGATTGCTTGATCCAAGGAGGTTGAGGCTACGGTGAGCTAAGGTCATGCCACTGCATTCCACCCTAAGCGATAGGAAAAAAAGATGATAAGCCATGTCCTTTTAAATGTCTTATTGTAATTTTTTTAAAAGCAAACTCACTTCTCTTCTGTATCTCCCATGGTATCCAAAACAGTGCTTTATACTTGGCAAATGTTCATAATAATATATGATTATTTCTTTAGATTTCTATTGGATGATTTGAAAATCCTGATTGATTCCTAGGTTACAAACTACTGGGTCCTGGAGGAAGGCAAAAGGGAGATGTTAGACTGGAAAGTGTTGAAATGTCTGAAGGCTTGCTTTTAGGCTTGTAGATACCCTCTGAATGTCAGCGTCTTCAAATTTGGCAATGAGTGATTTTAGAAGAAAAGAAAATGCTTATAAGGACAGTAATAGAATTATTATTTATATTTTATTTATAAATATTGTATTTTAAAGCAACTCTTTTTTTTTTTTTTTTTTT
>NW_016107382.1:2080841-2088817 GCF_001604975.1 Cebus imitator | reverse complement strand
GCCTCCCGGGTTCAGGCAATTCTCCTGCCCTAGCCTCCCGAGTCGCTGGGATTACAGGCACGCGCCACCATACCCAGCTAATTTTTTGTATTTTTAGTAGAGAAGGGGTTTCACCATGTTGACCAGGATGGTCTCGATCTCTTGACCTCGTGATCCACCCGCCTCGGCCTCCCACAGTGCTGGGATTACAGGCTTGAGCCACGCACCTGGCCTAAAGCAACTCTTTATGTATTCTCAAAATAGCTTTACTATAGTAGCATTCTTGGACAGAGTTCATGGAATTACTACAGTTTACAAGTACTTCTTTAATGGAGTGTCCTTGTAGCTATACTTAGTACCTGTAAGATAAAACCCTGAAAAATTCACAGCTTCATCATTTTGCCTGCTCTCACAAACTATTCAAAGCAATGAGCATATTTCACAGCTTTCTTATTGACTTATTAGTTCTATATCTGAGCTCCAATGAATGTTTTCACTTCCTCTTATTCTTATATTAACATTTCTTCAAAGACTGTTTTTGTTTCTGTGCTGTGTTGTACTTACGACTCTGAATACACAAGACTTTTCAGCAACTGGGGAATCCTCCAAAAATCTATGCTTTCGACATGAATAGTCCAGTTTCATTTGGTATGTGTTATTGACAGAAGTGTTTCATCCTCTGTAGAGCTTGCTGTGCAGCAGATGGTTGTTATATTATTCAGGACTCTTGAGGGAGTGCATAAATACATGGGCACAGTTTTTTTTTTTTAAGTCTTATTGTGAGAATTGTCTTGTGTCCTTGTTGATGGAGTTCCTTGATACAGATAAAGATTTCTAAACTTGAAAACTGGTTTTTAAATTTTAGCTAAGGCTATTTTGTATTTGCTTAACTTGCTATCCCTTTTTCTTTCCTTTTAAAATAAAGGCCAGAGGGTTGGATCTGGTGTTCTTGATGTAAATGATTTTTCTTTTTCTTTTTCTTTTTTCGTCTTGTTTTATTTTGATGTGAACATAGCAGCTCTGAGGGACATCTGAGATATTTTGAATATGTAGGCAGGGCTTTTAAAGAAAGGAATTGCTGTTTTCTTACATCAACTATACAGACTTAGACTTGACAGGAAAACAGAGGCATGTGTGTTCTCACTGTGTATTATCATTGCGCCCCCTCACATAGCTGTTGGGGTTTGTCAGCAGTTTGTTTTGACTCACTAGACCAAGGTGGGGGTGGTTTTGTGTGTTTTTGTAAGTTAACTAGTGTGGGATGTCAGTAATCTCAACTTTACCATTTTAGTTGGCCATTACACCTTCACGTCAGAAACCGTCACATTTGCCCTATTTCTCAGGCCATACTGTGGCACTGAAACTTGCCCTTAAATATTTGTGAAATAGTTTTCTTTTCCTTGTAACTCTACCCCTAAGATATACTCCTGTTTCATATTGCCTCTACAGGGTGCTCATGGTATGTCCCCAAACTAATTTGGGAACCTCCTTGAATTACTTTTTGAAATTTATCTGGATTGTCTTATACAATTAATTTTTATTTATTATAGCAAGATTGGGGACACTCCCAAATCCACACTTCATTTCCTGGGAGATCGTGTTAGACAGATAACTATGCTAAATTATTTTTATCTAGGTGTGTTGGAAAGACAGTATGGGGCTGCTGGACTTCATTGAGAGGGTCATTTGATTTCTTGAAACCATGAATGGTTTCTTCAGAAACCATTCATGAAGCAAAGGTGTACTAGACAGATCTGTCTTGACCTTTTTGCTGTCCAAGAGAAGTGGTACCCCTGAGAGTTGTGTAACATGGTAGTCTTACTGCATCTTTATCAAGACATTAAGTAAGGTTGTGAAATAAAGCTTTGTAGTTGAGACACAAAAGGCAAAGAATGTTTACCTCTAATCGCTCAAGGTAACCTTTATATTGAAGATTAGTGTGGTTGTCTTGTGTCCCAGATAACATTCCATTATGTAACTATTCTTTACTTCCTCTACTGTATATGTGACATCTTTACCAGCAGCAAGTTTAATTCTCCTTTGTATGCATTTGTTGTAGACTGTCATTTATGTGGGATTAAAATAACTGGAAAGCCTAAATAACTGGAATTCTTTTAGCATGTTCGGTACTTGACATTTAAGAGAGAGGCAGATGGCAAGTAAACAAGGTGAGAGTAGGACTTTATTTGCTGTACTACAATCTGAAACTGCTGTAAAGAATTTTAATTAGATGTTATTTTAGGAAGCTTGCAATTCACTGCAGGCCGTTGAAGCTTAGAAAGAAGCAGAATGTACATTAGGTATTTTAATATGTTAGCAATCCACTGCACTTAGTTAATCTGGAGCTAGTAGGTTTTATTTTTAAGAGTGTAAACATTTTACTGGGTTTCAGTGTGACTTAGAGTAAAATAATTTTTCTGTTTAATTTTAAATCATACTGTTTTACATTTCTAAGTTGGGCTTCAGAATCAAGTTGGTTGAGTTAAAGATTTTAAAATTTCTCCTGATGTCCTCCCCTCTCCTTCCTACTAAGCTGGTGTTCATTTTTCTTGATGGTGATCATTTCTAATTTCCCACAGCTTCCCTGGACATTTCCTCACTCTGAGAGAGTAGTTTTACACATCATTCAACATCCAGTTCTTCAGTTTTCACGAAAGGATTTCTGTGAAAGCTGACTTCAAAGTTACTCTTTTCAAATTGAAGCTCGTTTTTAGAACTATTCATGGTATAGGAAAATACATTCATAACTGGAAGCTTTTTTGGGTTATTCTTTGTAAAATTACATGCTGCTTTTCACCAGTGGAAAGAATCCCGAAGAACCTAGAAAAAGCAGTTCCTTTTTACAACTAAAATTAAAGAGCCTTGAAAAATGGCTGATGTTAATAGTTCATGGAGGTTAATAAGTGATATGTGAAAGGGTGACTGTCCTGTAGTTGAAATGTTACATACATAGTTTGTACACCTTGTTAGCTTTTGGATAACATGAAGTCATAGCTTAACTGGTAAACAAGAAAAGCCTCCAATAAAAGGTCCCGTGGATAATCTTTTCCTTTGAGATTACAGCATTTCTGAAGAATACAGAGAGTATCTTATGGTATGGCAGCAGTAAAGTTACAATTGAAAACCAACTTTCTTTGGTTGGTATACACTTAGAGAAAATAACAAGTATATTTGTGCTTCCTTTAGCTCTTGTGTTGGTTTAAGTAGCAGTTAACAATTGTTTAATTGGAACAATACCACCTCCTGTGTACAACTAGAGAAGGAGTTTCTTGGGTTCACAGTGAAAGCTCTATATGTTAGGAGTTTTAAGAACTGTTTTTCTAGAAGTCAGCCAGGTAAAAGCAGTGCAGGTCTTCCCTGTGTAATCTGTGTTTTCATTGTCAGAGTTGAACCTAGTCCTTCATGTTTTGATTTTGAATACTTGAGTTCATTTTTATGTACAGTGGGGGAGATTTTGTTTTTGATTTTTAACTTCTGTCATGCTTTATTTCTTTATTTAAAATTGACAAGTAACATTTATGGTTGTACAACGTGATGTTTCTGTATATGTATACATTGTGGATTGGCTAAATCAAGCTGATTAGCATAGTCATTACTTCCCATACTTAACTTTGTTTTTTAAAACTGGTGAGAACACTTAAAATATATCCTCTTAGCAATTTTCAATGTACAGTACATTGTTATTAACCTCTTGAGTTTATGTCTCCTGTCTATCTGAAAGTTTGTTGCCTTTGATCAATAGCTCCTCATCCACTGCCTCAACTGCCCACTCCCACTCCAGGAAATTGTGATTGATGTATTTTTTTAAGGATGTTGAATTAATGATCTCTTTGCAGTTAAAAATATGTTAATAGTAAAACAGGCTAGGTAGAGGTTAGTTTTCAGAGGGCAAGGTAATTCTGGACTTGACAACCTTAAGATTTGGAAAAATAGTTACTCTCAAATTTTTTTTAAATGAAAGGGTTTACTCTAATTATCAGGTTCTAATTCCCTTGGGATACTGGTCTTCAGTGATTGTTTAAGTGTCTCAGAAGAAACTGTTATATGAAGTTTGGAATTTTCATTTTAAAATTTATGTTGTTCCAAGATTTCAAAACAGATCTAATCTAAATTATTATTGATGTTAAGTAATATAAAATAAATTATAAGGAAAATACCCAAAAATATGGGTTCTTTTCAAACCAGAATTAAACTCATTTGTATTTATAATACCCCTAAGGACTGAAAATAAATTTTAACAGCATTTGTTATTCAGAAAACAAAGCTGGTTGGAAGCAGTAAGAGAAAATATCTTCTGAGTGTCACTTCGAAAGCCAAATGAGTTGTAAAAAAAAGTGAAAGCTCCTAGTTTTTATTCTTATAATAAAGTCTTTAATTTTATCTTTAGTTTTAACTGATCATTGAAATTAATAAGGCTGTCTGTCTCAGAGAGAGATATTTGTTCTACCTTCAGCTTATTTTGCCTGAAGCAGGATTCTCAAATGTTCTTCAGAATCATGCAGAATGAGTTATAATTATTTGCTGTTGACTGAGTTGCATTATTTGCTAGTCTTCAAATTCATTCTCGTTATTCAAGATCATATGATCATGGAAACTGTGATAGTTATAACCTAGAAAAGTAATAACACAAAAAGTGTTATTTGCTCATGTGAAGAGTTCATCATTCATCTTTCTTCATCATCTACCTCGCTAGCTTCATCTCATGACACTCTCCCTCAGGTCTTCCTTCTTCATCCACTCACATTATTCTTCAGTTTTTCAGGCCTTTAGGACCTCCAGATCTGAGGCTTCATGTGTCTGAATTTTTTCCAGCTACTTAACACATCCTTCGTATCATAACTTAAATGCCATTTCCTCAGAGAGGCCGTCCCTGACCTATCATTAAATGTGTTGACACATTATTTTATCTCATGGTACTCTGCTCTATTCTTTCCAGTACCTGCCACACTTTCTATTTCTTCATTTTCTTCACCACTCTCACCACAGTGCCTACTTCATTTCCAACATGGTGTAGGTACTTAATACACATTGAAGGAATCAAGGGTAGATACATACTTGTCTTGAGATCCCTCCTCTTTAGTGAGCACCATAAAACTTGGCAGCCATTGTTAGACCTATATATCGATAAGAGGTGTTGATAGTTTGTTGTTGTCTTGTTCAGTTTTGTTTTCTTCCTGGAGATGGAAGGAGAATTTTAGTATTGATAGAGTCAGAAAAACTTAAGCTGGACCTGTCAGTCTGGTGTGGTCCAGAGGTATTTATTTTAATCAGCTGTGGATTACATTTTCATGTGACATTTTAGAAAGGATGAAAAAGGTCTTACAGCCACATACATCATTCTCTTACCTGCTGATCCATACTTAGAACCAGTGTCTAGAATCTGTTTTTGCATAGAACTAAAGCATCAAAATTACAAGTAAAACCACTTTCCACATAGTTATTTGTTGTACATTAACTGCTAAAGATTCTCAGATTTAAAAGTTTTACTGAGAAGCACATAATCGGAACCTAATATTTGTTGTGTATCCTGATTCATGTTATATTTTCTTCTTAATGCAAATTAAAATTTGAAAATTCCTGTAACAAACGTGCTATTGGGATAGTTTCTTTGTTGTATATGGGTTGTATATTTTATATGGGAATATTTTTATGGTACACATCTCTTTTCATGAAACAGGTGAATATTATTCAGGCATTACCTTACCTTCTTGAAAAAAATTTTCATCCACTGCTTTAATAGTTATACCAGCTATATTTTGATGATAATTTAAAAATTTTTTATTGTCTGTTGTATCAACCTGAAACTACTTTGACTAGCTTTTTGGCCACAACCTTCTTTTCATAACTGTTCAGTATCCCTCTGTAGAGCTTTATTTTATTACCTTAATTTGAAATAATTTAAAAAACATAATGTGGGCTACGTGCGGTGGCTCATGCCTGTAATCCCCTCACTTTGGGAGACCAAGGCGGCTGGATCCTGAGGTCAGGAGATCGAGACCAGTCTGACCGACATGTTGAAACGCTGTCTCTACTAAAAATACAAAAATTAGCTGGGTTGTAATCCCAGCTACTCAGGGGGTTGAGGCAGGAGAATCTCTTGAACTAGGAGGCAGAGGTTACAGTGAGCTGAGATTGCACCATTGCGCTCAGTTAGGCCTGGGCGACAGAGGGAGAATGGGTTCCAAAAAAAAAAAAAAAAAAATCATAGTGTGCTGCTTTCTTGCTTACTCTTGAATAACATTTAAACTTCAGCCTCACCTGTCTGATTTCAGTTCCAAGGTGTGTTATACCTTGTTGCCTCCTCAAATTGCTTTTCCTTCCTGTAAAGTTTTTCTTTTGACTCTACATATTTTTAGGGCAGGGATAAAGACCTAAGCATAAATATCACCTCTTTAGATGGGTCTTCTTTGACCATCCTATCAAATAGGTTGTCACAGTTAGTATTGTGAATGTTTTCTGATGATTTCTTTTCTCCCTCCAGTAATTTTAACTGTCTTTCAGAGTATAATTGACGTTCTCATTCCTGATGCATTTTCTGAATAATCAAGTGCTAGAACTTAAGGATTTTTTAGCTTTTACTGTTTGACAGAACATTGTAGTTGGTGGTGTAGAGACAGTAATATCTTGATGCTTCAGGTGTCCATTTCTACTTGAGGAAAGCTTAGAATTTTCAGGACTCAGGGAGGATGGCATTTGAGCCCGTCTGGGGATCTGAGAATGCTTTCATTGGGGGAATGTATTTGAACTATTGCCTGAGCTAATGCTCAGGTGGGAGATCTAGGCAGGAAAAGATGTCATGGAAGATATTTTAAAGGAATGGGAGCACGTGCCTAGAAGTATGCGAAAGCGTATTGTATTGTGGTTCTTTGGTGCTGGATATCTCAGCAGGGTAGGAATTGGAGGATTGTGGTTTCCTTTTTATATGCTTTCTTTTCTGCTCTTTTGATTTTTCACCCATGAGCGTGGTTAGGTTTATGATCTGGTTTGGGGGAGGTATGTACCAGAAAAACAAAACAAAACAAAACAAAACAAGAAAGGAAGTTACTCTGTGTACCACTGCAGTTTTGCATTTAAATGACAAGGTTTTGCATTTTGGATATTTCATGTTAGCTGTGTTTCATTGGTTAAGTTCTTCACTTAGAAGTTTGGTGTTACTGACTTATCATTTTGGTGCTTCCCAGGCTTTAGATTTACACTAGACTACGTGCTATATAGTACAATGTGCAATCATTTAATATCTGAATGAATGAATTGACCAACTTTGGAGAACAGAGTTTGACATAAATTTGGTGGTTTTTGTTCATTGTGCTTTAATTGAAAAAATAGACATTGTGCTTCACTTTGTGCTACTCTTTAGATAAGCTTTCCATTACATCGGGGTGTGTCTTCTTTTACTTGATAGTAGCTCTGTTTCTGAAACTATATAAATGGATTTTTACTGTTTTTTAACTTTACAACTTAATCTTAGACTGTAAGTTATTTATTTATTGGAAACAAACTTTAAGATACAGAAGTTGGTCTTTTAAGACAACAACAAAAATACCTAGTTTTTAATCGGACCCCTGTCTTTCACAACTAAGTCTGACTAATCTTTCTTGTTATATGATGCTTTATAAAATTGATTCTATATCAGGGTTACCAACACTTCCTGTAACAGAAGAAAAACATTCAGATCCTTATAGTGCTGAGTCAGGGGAAATTATTACATACAACACAGGAAAAGTCTTTGATAGGAAATATTGCTTCCTCTAGGAAATTAAGTACAGGGTACAATGATCTAAATGTCTGTCATATAAACAATGGGCAACCTTGTTAGGCAATTTTTAGACACCTATTCCATGGCTTTATTTATTATTAGTAGGCTTTTCTCATCATGGTTTATGGGGATTTATAAGGTAATGATACCATGGACAGCCTTCCAAGATGTTTTGATGTTGGCAGCAATGCATTACTGGGACAGGGGCAGGGGAGTGGGTAGAAAGTGTGATAAGAGCTAC
>NW_016107382.1:2078124-2080672 GCF_001604975.1 Cebus imitator | reverse complement strand
CACACGCCACCATGCCCAGCTAATTTTTTGTAGTTTTAGTAGAGATGGGGTTTCACCATGTTGACCAGGATGGTCTCGATCTCTTGACCTTGTGATCCACCCGTCTCGGCCTCCCAAAGTGCTGGGATTACAGGCTTGAGCCACTGCGCCCGGCTCTCGTTTGTTTCTTAACACCTAAGGCATTGGAATTCCCAGAGTAAGAATTCTAGTGAAAAGGAAGCAAATAAAATACATCTGACAGTTGGGATCCTTGGGTTTATATATGTGCTGGCTAATTACATGTAAAATGAGATATCCCCTTAAAACTATTTGAAGATAGCACTTCAAATATATATAATAGATAATTTGCACTTTTTATCATGACTTTCAATAGCAGGAATTCCCCTTTCAGTGGGATAATTAACTAGAAATATAAAGAAATGTTTCAAAATTATAATAATGTAGAAGAAAAAATAGAAGAATTTGATTTTAGAGATCTTCCTTCATATTATAAAGATAGCTGCTGGTTTTTGTTTTTTGCTCTGTTGTCTGGGGTATAGTGCAGTGACATGAACATAGCTCTCGGCAGGCTATACTTACTGGGCTCAGGCTATCTTCCCGCCTCAGTCTCCAAGTAGGTGGGAATACATGTGCATGCCAATATACCCTGCTGATTTTTAAAAATTTTTTGGAGAGACAGTCTCACCATGTTGTCTAGGCCGGTCTTGAACTCTTGGGTTCAGGCTTTTCTCCTGCCTTGGCCTCCCAGAGTGTCAAGATCACAGGCAGAGTCACCACACCCAGCTGATAGCTGCAGTTTTGTGTGTGAGAGCTGATCTTCCTGCCTTTACTGCGACAAAACATCTTTATGGAAAGACAAAAAGTATTCATTATTCATTACATTTATTTTACCTGTATATTCAAGCATGTTTATTTTTTTCTTAAGCTACAAAGCCAGATTAGAAAAGTAACTTGTATTTTCTAAAAGCTGGCATATTTTAGGAGCTACATGAACTGATATTTAAAATTTTTTTTCCATTACTTTGGGGGATATTTCAGAATCTCATCAGCAGTTATTACATGGGAAGATAGGGATAAAACAAAATTGATTGTTATTGAAATTGTTTTTTGTATTTAGGAAGAAGGAAAGCTGTACCTTAAAAAGAATTGTGACAAATTATATACATTAAATTTTCTGTTCTAGAAATGTGGTATAGAGGTTCCCTAGAAGCTTCTGTTCCATTGTGGTTGAAATGTTTTCTCACCTTTTAAAACTGTCTTTGTAGGTGTTGTCATGAAATGTCCCTAGAGAACATTGTGTAAAACTTCCTTTGACCTTTCTGGACTCAGGGCTGAGCTACCTTAGACCTACAGTTTCTTTTTAAAATCAAGTAGGTTGTGTTTGAAAAATAAGGTTTATTTGTAAAATTATTTCAGTTTATATTTTATGTATAATCATCTCTGTCTTACAAATTTATGACTCAAGGAAAGAGAGTATTTTGCCCTAGGGTCAAGAGTGAAATTATTTAAACTTATTAGTGTGTATTTATTTTCTATTTTATGCTAAAAAATGTGTGGAACTAATATTGGAAAAGATACTTATTTTGTTAGTTTAGAAAATGTTTAGTATTTCATATAATCTTACCTTTCAAGTATTTTGGCATCTGTCTTAATATTTTCTCCTTTAAGAAAAGACAAAAATTAAAAATCTTATTTTAACTTAGCTTAATCCACTCAGTGAAACATCATTTAATATTTAATGAAAAATATTTTGTAGTTTCCTTTGACATTTGTGTTAAAGATTGCTAATTGCCTCCAAAATCCATTTTGTCCCTTTTCTATCATTGTATGTTTTCCCATTGTTATTTGCCCATAGTAAAGATAGCATTTCCTGGCTTCACATATTGCTGGTGTGACCCTGTGAGCAAGTTTTGATGAATCGGATGTGAATAGAAGTGAGCTGTGCCGCTTCTAGATCATGCCTTTACAGGGAAGCCACACGCCCTCTCCTTCCCCTTTTTCCTGCTCCTTGCTGGCTAGAATGTAAAGAGAGTTATGAGTCATCTTAGGCACGTGAAGGAGGGTGATGGAACCGGGATGGCAGAACTTCAAGGGAGAAGGAGCCTAAGTCCTTGACTTCTCCATGGACTAGAGCGGCTTTGCGTAGGCGAGCAGGAAATAAACATCAGCATCACATAGTATTATTCTGTGTCACACTTAGCCAAAACT
The DNA here is from genome assembly GCF_001604975.1 of Cebus imitator. Lineage (NCBI taxonomy): Eukaryota > Metazoa > Chordata > Mammalia > Primates > Cebidae > Cebus > Cebus imitator. The sequence goes on along the minus strand of NW_016107382.1, from coordinate 2,078,464 downwards.
GTGTATAAAATACACATCATGCTGACAGAATTCACCATTTCTGCTCTGTGTTTTTGAGGTTTGAGTTTCAAATTTGCATAATATGTGAAGGCATTTTCATGTGAAATAAAACCTGATTAACTATATCTTGTTTAAGAGCAACCACTGGATTCATGCTCATCCTGCTTTTATGTTACACAGTTACTCAGTATTAAACCATTTTGTAACTATCTGTAACTTAGATTTTATGACGCATGGAGGCGTAAACAGGGCGCTTTCTCTTGGTAATCTGAATTTCCTGTCTTAAATCTTTGTGTCTGCTTTGCCTCCCTTTCTTTCTTTCTTTTTTTTTTTTTTTTTT
>NW_016107382.1:2004258-2077829 GCF_001604975.1 Cebus imitator | reverse complement strand
GGCCAGCCTCCCTTTCTTTGTCTTCCTCCCTCATGTCTTTCCCTCCCCTTCTGCCTTTGGCTAGTGTCTGGGCCAGGGCTGGTAAAGTAATGCCTGGCCAGTTCATGGGAGTTCAGAGACCCTAACAGAGACCAGGTGCCTGGCATTACTTCTGAACGCTCACACACCGGTGAAATTCAGTTACTTGCTTGGGGAGTATACTGTAATGGATGGAAAAATGCTCTGTGCTTTGTAATCTTTTAGACTAAGTAATAACACTTACAAGAAACAGTGAATGTTATGGGAACCAACTTCTGTGTGGGAGAGGAGTACTAGGGGAAAAAAAGTTTCATAATGATGAATGAGAAATTTTCAGAAAGCATTGTTTGGTTTGTCATTTTCAGTCCAGAAGGCTTCTTACATCATTACTCTGGGGATGGAATATAGCTTCACTGAATGACAGCGTTTGGCCCCAAGCTATTTATTTATGTTTCATTGTATTGAAGTACTCATTGAAATACTCTGCCCTTGCCAGAATCATTGTAAACTATGTGTGAAGCTGTAGGTGGGGAAAAGTTGAAAGAAGGGCCATATTATATTCCAGGAACAATGCATGTCCTACTCTTGGTGTCCTTTCAAAGTTCTATATTTGTGGCTGTGCCAAAGTCTGTCACATTCTGTATGCATGGCTGTAAGTGTATATAAATAGCATGCATCTTGCATCTTGAAGAAAACCAGGGAGTGAACACACATAGTCTTTCTTGCCTGGGATTCATTTATGTTTTAAAATTCATTTTATATATGAATGGAAAAGTTCAGGGAACATTTCCTTTCATACCAATACAGAAAATCCTCTAATACTACAGATCCCGTCTCCTGCTCCTGGGAGCAGTAATGGGATTCTCTAGGTGCATGGACATCATGTGTATCATTGCTCTTCTGTTTATTTTCAGAAGCCTTTTCTGCCAAAGCTTCCAGAATCTTCTGATCCCAGTAGGAGGCACATCCTTGTAGTTGTCTATATAAGTCTTTATATATTTTTTTTTAAAATTTTTATTTTTATTTTTTATTATACTTTAGGTTCTGGGGTACATGTGCAGAATGTGCAGGTTTGTTACATAGGTATATACGTGCCATGGTGGTTTGTTGCATCCATCACTCCATCATCTACATTAGATATTTCTCCTAATGTCATCCCTCCCCTAATCCCCACCCTCTGCTATCCCTCCCCTAGCACCCTACCCTCTGACAGACCCCAGTGTGTGATGTTCCCCTCCCTGTGTCCATGTGTTCTCATTGTTCAACAACCACTTATGAGTGAGAACATGTGACGTTTGGTTTTCTGTTCCTCTGTTAGTTTGCTGAGAATGATGGTTTCCAGCTTCATCCATGTCCCGGCAAAGGGCATGAACTCATCCTTTTTCATGGCTGCATAGTATTCCATGGTGTATATGTGCCACATTTTCTTTATCCAGCCTATCCTTGATGGGCATTTGTGATGGTTCCAAGTCTTTGCTATTGTGAACAGGGCCGCAATAAATATACGTGTGCATGTGTCTTTATAATAGAATGATTTATAATCATTTGGGTATGTATCCAGTAATGGAATTGCTGGGTCAAATGGTATTTCTATTTTTAGATCCTTGAGGAATCACCACACTGTCTTCACAATGGTTGAACTAATTTACACTCCCACGAACAGTGTAAAAGTGTTCCTGTTTCTCCACATCCTCTCCAGCATCTGCTGTCTCCAGATTTTTTAATGATTGCCATTCTAACTGGCATGAGATGGTACCTTAGTGTGGTTTTGATTTGCATTTCTCTAATGATGAGTGATGATGAGCTTTTTTTCATATATTTGTTGGCTGCATAAATGTCTTCTTTTGAGAAGTGTCTGATCATATCTTTCACCCACTTTTTGATGAGATTGTTTTTTTCTTGTAAATTTGATGTCTTTATATTATGAAGGGTATTTGAGAGAATGATACAAGAGGATGAAAGGGTGGATGAAGTTGGGGGCAAAATAATGGAGGGCTAAAGAAGATAGATTTGATCCTACAAAAGCCACCAGAAATCATTGTGCATTCTTGAGCACAGTGTGCTTAGTGGGACCATTTAAAATGCACATGAAAGATGATCTAATAATGTTTGTGTGATGATGGTAAAGACTGGAGAGTAGAGTGAGAAATTTGTTGGATTTTATACTGAAAAGCTGAAGCGTTTCTAGGATAGCATGTGATGTTTAATATTTTATCTTTTTTAAAAAAATGGAGATCATGTTTTATACTGCCTTATTATATGGTCTACTACTCTATGAATGACTTAATAAAGCATTTTGTATATGTAGTAAATGTGTGTATGCTCATTTCTCTGATAAAGGAGCTAATGGATTATTTTGAAGTGTCTACAGTTTTGTAGCGCCACATGAGTTGTACAATTAACTTGAGTCTTCATAAACAAAACTGGGGACATGCTGGATCCATGTCATGCTGGAGCTGTGTCATGCTGGAGCCATTTCAGTCTCCAGTATATTTGACTTTAAATTTCAAAAGTCAAAGAAATTGTTGTTTAGGAGCTTAATTGAAGTAATCTTCTCAAGAATTTAAATCTCACTAATTGATTTTGTTTAATTTTTAGAAATTTATATGTCATTAAAATGCTCTCAAAAATACTGTTCTGATTTGAAATGAAATATGAGTGTAAAAATTGGAGTCTATATCTTGTCATGTGGTAAAATATAAATATAAAATGGCATGATATTTAGCATAAATGATATAGCATGCTATAAAATATTATATTTTATATTGTTTATTTTACTGGAAAGTGAATGCGTAACGTTAGCCTATGATAATGGTATCATGCTATTTTATATTCAAGCCTTTATATATTTTCATCAGGAAGAGTCAGGCAAAAGAAAAGAAAAATTTCAACTAATGGCAAAGCACTTTGTACCTTTAAAACCATTTAATGAGGAATTGTTTTTACTCTAAAAGCTGAGGCAGGAGATACATGGCAGCAAAATCTGCTATTGTTAATTTACCGTAGTCTCCAATTTTTATTCATTTATCTATTTGTCAGTTCCCTCAGCGATTATTTGTTGAGCACCTACTCTGTCCTGGCACTGCGTAGTCACACAGGACAATTATGAGTTACTGAGCCTGACTCCTCTCCTATATGGATTAGACAGTGAACATAAAACATCAGGAAAACTAACAATTTTTACATTTTACTTTGAATATTTTTTACTTTCCTTTCCCCTTCCTTTTCCCCCTTCTCTTCTTTCTCTTTCCATCACACGTCCTCCTTTCTCCCACTATCTGAGAGTCAGAGAAAATACAGAGATGGGAATTTGGAGTTGAAGACAGGTTTAAGGAGACAGTTTTCCTACCCTGGCTCTGAATTTTTGCACAATGTCTGATATGGTATTAGCTGCAGAGCTGTGACTTGAAGAGATGACCATGACTAGATTGATTTTTTTTCACCTCAGTAGTATATGTTACAGGCTGTCAGTGTGTCAACATTGTTTGAGGCACAAAGGATTTAGTGGTGAATAACCTAGATGCAGCCCCATTCCTCACAGAGTAGACACTCTGGTGGAACAAGGAAATCAGCATATACAGACATGCTATAATTTCAGTTAGTGATAAATCCTATAAAGAGGAACGACCTAGGGTAGGAGGAGAGAAAAAGAGAAGACACCTTTATAGTAACACCCTAGGTACTTTTCTGATTACGCCCTAGGATTGTGTATAGGGCTCTCTTATGTCCTAACACTTTGGCAAAGAATGGAGATATGTTTTTTTAGTAGGTCTAAATCTAAACTGGAGAAGGTGGAATGGTGAGATCTTCCTCTCAGTGGCTGGAGTGAAGTGGAAGGGTAGAAGAGACTCCCTTCCCTGAATGCCCTTGCTGTCTCATCAGGGTCACCAGATGAGGCTGACCTAGGTTCTCTCTCCAAATTATCATTTCTGCCACCTCAAACCCCACGGTTGGTATCAAAATCCTATTTCAAGATGTTATTACTATAATTTAGTTGTGAATAGGAACGGGCTATGTGATGGACATCAGGGAAGGGCACAAGGAAGAAAGGGGCCCAGAGTGTGGAGATGGCGATTCACTAAAATCAGGCTGACTCTACTTCACAGTCCCCCTGACCTAAGGCTGTGTGTATGATATTCAGTCCTCTTGTGTGACAGAAATATGTGGTGCTTGGTTGAGGTTCCAGGTGCATATTTGTTAACTAAAGTCATCTTTCTTGGATGGCAAAAAAACTAGCCTGTAGTCCATTTTACAAGCATCAGCAGTGAAGGCGTTTGAGATTTGACTTTACATGCATGGTAACAGTCTCCACTGATAGTACACGTTACAGAGCCTCTTAGGCCTACAATTGTACTCTACAGATAGACTGTAGCAACCTGTCTTTCATATCAGGACCCTACCCTACATGAACCCTTGAAGAGTGAGCAGGATTGCAGAAGGAGCTCTGGTGGATTTGACAACCTCTAAATCTGGCGTTTGAGAAATGCTGAGGCTACAGGAAGAAAACACCAGTAAGCTTAAGTTTAGGATTCCCACTTCACTGCCTGCTTCTCAGGAGGACTGATGATGGGGACAGAAGTTAGGCAAGCAGAGGAGTTTTGGGGAACCTATGAGTTAAGAAGATAAAGTAGGAAAGGTGAGAATGAGGGAGAAATGCCAGAGTTTATTTAGATTCTTTTAAAGAAGAAACTAGAACACAATGGGGAGATTCAGAGTCAGCTTAGTAGGATTGAGTTTGCGGACGTAAGAACAAAGAGAGTGATGGAAAATTATAAGAATGAAAGGTCAAGAGATCCATGTAGGTGCTTTGTACTCTGGTATGGAGAATTTCTGTGTGCAGAGTTCATGGACCCTGGCGAGTTAGAACTAAGCACAAGAGATTAGTTGCAACTTGAAATACAGATGGTAATTGTGGCCCAGACAGAAAAGCCTCCTCTTTTTCAAAGGTCAGGATTGCTGAGGTGCATGACTCAGGCTTTGCTTAGCAGTAGGAAGAATAACCAGCAGCAAAGCAATAAGCTGTTTATCAAAAGGTGCTGGTGACTAAGTCAGGGAAGGGTTTGAAATAGAATGATTGACATGGAAGTAGGTTAAGCTAACCAAATAACGTGAATCTCCTATGTGTTTCCTTTTTCTTTTTTTTTTTTTCAGAAAGCTTTATATAAAAATAAAGATAAAACATAGAGAAGGAAAATTAGGAAGTCAAACCATTTATTCTTTTTGTTTTTAAAGGAAAAAAGAAAAAGAAAGAGAGAAAGAAAAAAAGGGTAAAAAAAAAAAAAAAGAATGAAGGACAGGAAGAAAGAGGAAGAGGAAGAGGGAGAGAGAACGGGAGTGTTGCTTTATTGCCCGGGCTAGAATGCAGTCTAAAAATGGGTATTGAAAACCCACTTGAGACCCCCCTTTATATTTCAAGAGAAATATAAATTCTAAGGGTTCAGTCTGGAGGGGAAGCCAGCCCTTCTCGCCCTTCCCTGACATTGTGTGGATGGAAGGTATCCAAGAGAAGCATCTATGAGATTAGGCCAGGGAGCCTTCTGTTTCAGGGCTGCCCCATTCTGTGTGATTTAGTTTGTCAGTGACACTGATCCTAGCCAGAAACAGCTGTTTCAGTGAAGTTCAAACTTGCCATCTATTTTCAGTAGAAGCAGGAAGAATGTCAGAGACGATGTTTGCGTTTTAGGGACTTTTATAGGAGTCTAAGATAAAACCGTTTAAACCTTCTGTCCTCTGTCATTTCACTTATCAAATTCAAACAGAACCTTTTAATTTCAACACACTTAACTTCTGGGGATGAATAGGGCATTGAACAGATTCTATAAACAAGTACTTTTTTGAGCCATAAGCAGGAACAACAGCAGCAGAAAGATAGCGTGTCAACAAGATAGGGTGTATTGTGAGAAGGGCAAGACTTGAGAGCTTTCTCTGCTCCATTCTGGGGAAGCAACTTTGTTTGTTTGTTTGCTTGCTTGTTTGATTTGAGAAGCAGTGAAATTATAAATAGCAGAAAATGCTGATGTACCTAAAGGCCATTATTCGCTTCTGTAGACAGTGTAGACTGGGTGAGATGTGAATCATATTAGTAATATATGTTAATTAACTAAATATTGCCTTTAAAAGAAAACACAAGATGGAAAAGTGAAACAAAATGGATAGAATCATTTGGGTACTAAGAGTAATAGAGTAGACTGAAGACCATTTTAACGGGAGGCGGATTTTCCCATGCATATCTAAAAAGGTCCTAGTGTTATCCCTTCACTCTATTTTAGATTTGTTTGTTTAGTTTGGCCCTCAGTGTGCTAGAACAGATAGTAACCTCCCAGGAAATGTAACTGAGTGAGAACATTATTTTAGTTCACGTTCGAAGGGAGGAGATCCAGTTCATAATACCCAAAATAGAGAGTACCGGTTAGTTCCAGAATTGACCGTCCATGGAAAGACAGAATCGCTGCCTGTTAGAATGCTCATCCTAATAATAGGACCTGAGCCATTAGAGGCGTTAGATGACTAGAAGGCCTTAGAACCGTTAAGTCATTTTATTTCTTTCACATTCAGCCAGCTTTCCTTGAGCAGCTTTTCTGTGCCTCTTGCATTTATAAATATTTCAACATGTTATCCCATTCAAAAGTGTAATTTGTTGATAAATGGGTTCAACACTGCTGCTGTGTGTATGCTTGTGCACCATATATGCTCATGTTATATTTGCTGATGAATAAAAGATAATTATAAAGAATAATGTGTTATAATTTTATAAGTGACAATTGATTCAATAAATTATATATCCACATAATGAAACATTTTGATTTTTAAATATAATGAGCCATATCTACATGTGCTGGTATGGAACAAGCAAAAAACAGTTAAAGTGCAGACAGATGTATTTAGTATTATAACATTGAGGTGAACTGAGATATACACAGACACAGGCTTCACATCTATGTTCATTTATATTTGAACTATGAGAAGATGTGAGAAGGGATAAAATCATGACCTTGAAAATAAGAAGCTGTTTCTTCCTCTGAGAAAGGAGGGAAGAAGTAGTTGGGTAAAGATATGAAATGATGAAACATTAGTCGAAGAAGAAAGGAGGAATCATTGAGCACAAATACTGTTTTTGTTTTTATAAACATTTCGATCCCTGGCCATCTTGAGAAAGCCAGGGTCATAGGTCTGATGATTGCAGTACTTTCTTTTGTGTTCAAAGAGGAGAGTCCAGATGCACACTTGGCACTTGCACATCTCAAAAGCCCTGACCTTTGTAATCAGGTTCTTTTTCTACTGCCCTGCAAAGATTTCTTTTTGTTGTGTTTTGTTTTGGCAGTAGTGTTTATGTGTACCTGTACCCTTATTGTGCAATTTTAACTTACTCTATAGGCTGGTTTGTATGATGGGCTACTACGTGTTTTAGGACTAGAAAGGACTGATTAGATCATTTGCTCTGGCACTCGACTTTTAGGAAGGTGAAATGTGTGAGCCTTTGAACTCTTTGGCATTGAACGATTTATGGATCTCTTAGGCAGGTGCATGACCGTTTGAATTGTAGGTGATATAGGTACAGATATAGATGCCTGAACTTTGAAGACCTAGGATTATAGAATAATGTTAGCTAGGTATCTAAATTATTTTGTGTTTGGATTTTTTTTTTTGGACGTAAGGGAAAGAACAAGTACATCGATCAATTTTCTTCATCTATAAAGTTGGTAAAAAAGAAACAATACGATGTTTACTTCTTATTTGGTATTTGTATAAAAATGTAAGTGTTGGGGAATTATTGTCTCTTATGGGATCTCACCACCATCAATACTTTGTATCCTACCTTCAAGGATATAGGTAAAAGATATATTTTTTGAACCAGATCTTACAAATTTCCATTAAAAATGTTGAGCTTTTAGTTTTTATAAAACTAAAATTTTGAGTAAAGAACAAAATGGAACAGAAAACAAACTTCTTAGGACTTTTTATGAAAAATGAATATTCAGGCTGATAGTTCTATTTATTTCCTAGAGGTGGTACACAGTCTAGTTTTTCTATTATATTTTCTTGATTTTATGGCATAAAATTTAAAAAATTATTCCAAAGAATTCCTTTCTGTGCCCTTTGAGGTTTTACATGGTTATCTGGTGTGTATAAAATTCATTCAACTTAATTATGCAGAGGGGTTTAAAACAAATGACTTGATACTTTGTTTCTAAACTGGGACAGGTGAGAGAAGTGGGTGGCAGAGTAGAACCGCTTATTGATGAGCATGAGCTTTGATATCTTGGCTGTACTGTTCATTTACACATTGCAAGTATTTTCTTAGATTCTAAGTAAATGTTATCCCCTGCCCCCCACCCTTGCTTCTACTACTTTAAATTCTTTCTGCTAGCTGCTTCTTTCTGAACTCTAACACAGGGGTCCTCAACCCCTGGGCCACAGACTGATATAGGTGTCAGGAACTGAATGTACAGCATGAAGTAAGTGGTGGGCGAATGCGGGCAGCTTCATCTGTATTGATAGCCACCCCTCATCACTCACATTACCAGCTGAGCTCCGCCTCCTGTCAGATCAGTGGTGGCATTAGATTCTCATAGGAGTGTGAACCCTATTGTGAATTATGCATGTGAGGGATCTAGGTTGTGCTGTCCTTAAGAGAATCTAGTGTCTGATCATGTGTTGCTGCCTCCCATCACCCCCAGATGGGATCATCTAGTTTCAGGAAAACAAGCTCAGGGTTCCCACTGATTCTACATTATGGAGAGTTGTATAATTATTATATATTAAAATGTAATAATAGAAATCAAGTGCACAATAAATGTAATGTGCTTGGATCATCCTGAACCATCTCCCATGCCCCCAGTCCATGGAAGAATTGTCTTTCATGAAACCGATCTCTGGTCCCAAAATAGTTGGGAACTGCTGCCCTAACACATGTAGGATAAGTGGGATTTCACATACAGGTATAAAGATAACATTTTCATTTTAGGAATATATTTTTCCGTGTAATAATAGGAAAATTGTGTATCAATGAAGTTTTGAAATGGTTTGATATTCTCTGTGTAGAGCGAGTCCAACCGAAAGGAAGCATGGTGTCCGTTTAATGAATTTTGCTTTATATCAATTCCTGTAAAATTCTGATGATACTACATTTCTAGAAATGTGAGCAAAGATACAAACAAACGAAACAAAACAACAAAATACTATTTGTCCCTTTTGAGGAGAAATTGAATTGTTTCTATACATTCTGCTTTCCCTTCATTATTATTAATACTATTTTTTGAAAGGCAGAGTTTCGCTGTGCTACCCAGGCTGGGGTGCAGTGGCACGATCTCAGCTCTCTGCAGCTTCACCTCCTGGATTCAAGTGATTCTCCTGCCTTAGCCTCCTGAGTAGCTGGGACTTCAGGCATGTGCCACCGCGCCCCGCTAATTTTTGCATTTTTAGTGGAGACAGGGTCTCACTATGTTTGCCAGGCTGGTCTTGAACTCCTGGCCTCAGGCGATTCACCCGCCTCAGCCTCACCAAGTGCGGGGATTATAGGCAGGAGCCACTGCGCCTGGCCTCATTATGTGTTTTGATGAATCTGGTAAATTGACTTTCAGAGTAACTTTATGCTCCAACTTAAATAAGCATATTTACTTTTCTCTTTAGGTGTTTTCACAGTTGTTGACTATATTTAACTGATATATGAAGCTAAATTTAAGTTATATCCAACATTTTGCAAAGTTTGCTTGACGCAGAATGGAGTTATTGTATAAGTACACCTAAGTAGAAGTTCTGTTTTGCAGATTCACAGGTGCAGTTATGAAGTTAAGTCAGACACAGTTGAGCTGAAACATACTTTTTTCACTATAGTTTTGCTCACTGATGTAGCCATTTTATATTATTTTTACAAATTAATCTTAATCCCTAGACTTTGATTTTTCTATATGCTATATTCATAAACTACTAAAGGTTTTCAAGTAATAGAATAGGTATAAATATCTACTTACTCATACTATAGGTAATACTAATAGGTTAAAATATCTGCATACTCTTCCTAAAATTTTGCATAAGACTAATCTTCACAGTTACCTGTTTTTCTGAACATCTGTAAGCTTTTCATATTTATTGGTTGAAGAATTCTTGCAGTTTCACTTGTGTTTAGAGTTAGGTAAACAGCATTTGCATTAAATTCAGTGGTAATGTACAGTTGCATTATAATATACTTACAATAAAAAGTGGTAAAAATTGTTCATGTTTTTTTGCTGGTAAGTGTGAGTTTTTAACTTAAATTAAGTTGCCTTAATCTCATAAATTTCAGCGTACTTTCTCAGCATTTTTATTGAGGTGAAGAAGCTATGTAGTCACTGTCCCTTATTTTTAAATTGCTCTGGTACTTTCAGTAGGGAATACTATTAACATGAACACCATTTCATTACTTTTTAAATGTCTTTCTAGTTGTCCTAACTGCATTGTAAGTACCCAGAGATTTTATGTCTCGAGTCTTCTTTTATCAGTGTAGATGTGTAATCTCCATAAATGGTCAATTGTTAATGATAATGAACCGTTAAAATTAATAGCTTATTTGCTAAATTTGATGCTTTTGTTTTTAAGTCTAGGATTAGATTTTACATGTTTAGGCCTATAAATGCATTCAATTTTTACAAATTTATTAGTGTCCTTTTTGGAATAATTGTTCTGAGAAGTTTCTTTAGGATAAGTTTTCACTAATTTCAATGAAATTTGTGGTGTTTTTGAAAAAGCCATGTTAGTATTATTGTGACGTATTTAAAGTAAAGCACATGGATTTCTGTAAACCAGAATTTTAAACAAGATAATATAATTACATCTTTTGGGAAAAAATTGTATATTTTCACTAGTGGGTTTTATTCCAGGAAACAAGTTTCCTCATCAGGATTCAAAATAATAAATACACAACTGTCTTTTCTCACAACTAATGCCTTCAGTTATTTCTTAGATACGAGCTTTGGTATGTTACAGTTTCAGAAGTTGCTCAAGTAAGGCTTCATTTGGCCTTATTGTTCAATTCAATGGCTTGGGGTCTGTTGCAATATTCCAGTAGTTTTTTGGAATATTCACTACTCTAGTTTTCAGTGACATTGCCTATCTTGGTTCTTCTAAACTACTTCATCTACATTCCTCTTGTAGGGTTCACATCCTCCTAATGCCAGTATTCTCCAAGGCTTTCTTCTGTTAATGTCCTCTAGCTTAAAGTCACCCGGGGCTACCCATCCTTTCCTTCTGTTTACCATCTTCAGTTAGTGCTGAGTCCTAGAATCTCCTCTCCCTTAAAAATAATCTTTGCTGCTCCTTCGTGTCCCTGTTCTTGCAACTGTGGTTTTTCATCCTTCCCTTACTCCTGATAAGATTACTGTTAACAAATGACTGGCCCTCTAATATCTTGCTCCCCATTGTTCTAAACTAGAGAAGTTTTTAACACTTTCATCCCCTTCCGGGCATTTGCTTTTCTTACAAAAGATTAATTATCTTCTTTTCCATCTAGCTTTACATATGCCATCTTATTTCTCAGTATTCTAGACTTGTCTTCATCTCATTTTCATGCCTTCATAATCCTAAAAACATGTCACGCTAATTCTTGTCTCTGCTTTTGGTCATGATTTTTTTTCCTTCCACTATCTGGAATTTGCTCATCGTACAAACCCAGTTCCTGTGCCAGCTCTTCCATGAGGCTTCAGGCCTTGCTGATTTCTCCTTCTGCTGAACCTGTTTTCACTTTTAAGAGCATGGGTGTTGATACATATTGAAGTATACTTTTTTTTTTTTTTAAACATTACTTAGGATTGTGGTACACTTGTCACTAAGGTAAAAAGTAGGTTACATTGATAGAGACCATTTACTTTTTGGTATCTGTTGCAGCAGTGCTGGGCCTATGTTTTAGTGCTCAGTAAACTTGATGATTGATTTAATCGATTAAATAGGTGATATTTCAGCTTGATCAGTAAACTTGGTGATTTGTTTTAATTGATTAAATAGATGACACTTCAATAGGTTATACTTTAGAGACTTTGTTTTTAAAAAGTCCTTAGCTTTATATTGGTTGAACAGCCGTGTACATGAACATGTAAAGTAGAATTCACTTTATGCACTATTTACTCCTGTAGTTACTTCTAAAAGTACTGCATTTTGCTTCTCTTTTTTTTTTTTTTTTGTAAACTACTTTCTGGAGTGCTTTTTTTATTTAAAAATGTATTTTTTTAGCATAGGAATTAATGAAAAGTATTTGTGAGAGTTCTGTTCATATACCTGTAACCCTAGGTATACCTAGGAGCTTAACATTTCAAAATAAAGCTTTTGAAGAAAGAATAGCTTAAATGTTAAGTGTGAAATTGGATAGACCTGCTTAGTAGTTTTCTAAATGGTTTAGAAAAAATTAGTTGACAGGTTTGTTTCAAGTGATTTTGGAGTAGCCAATATATTGATTTTTTAAAATTAATAAGGGCAGTCAGTTTACTAATTTTTATTAGTTTCATGGTTTTGCAAAGAGAAAAACAAGATTAAATCAGATGACATCATGCCATTTCTTTTTTATTATTTATTTTATTTATTATACTTAGGTTCTGGTATACATGTGCAGAAAATGCAGGTTTGTTACATAGGTATATGTGTGCCATCGTGGTTTGCTGCACCCATCAATCAACCTGTCATCTGTATTAGGTATTTCTCCTAATGTTACCCCCCCTTACTCCCCACCCCTGGACAGGCCCCAGTGTGTGATGTTCCCCTCCCTATGCTCTTATGTTCTCATTGTTCAATTCCCACTTATCAGTGAGAACATGCAGTGTTTGTTTTTCTGTTCCTGTATTAGTTTGCTGAGAATGATGGTTTCCAGCTTCATCCATGTCCCTGCAAAGGACATAAACTCATTCTTTTATATGGCTGCATGGTATTCCATAGTGTATATATGCCACATTTTCTTTATTCAGTATAACACTGATGGACATTTGTGTTGGTTCCAAATCTTTGCTATTGTGAATAGGGCTGCAATAAATATATGTGTACATGTGTTTTTATAGTAGAATGATTTATAGTCCTTTGGGTATATACTCAGTAATGGGATTGCTGGGTCAAATGGTATTTCTGTCTCTGATCCTTGAGGAATTGGCACACCGTCTTTCACAATGGTTGAACTAATTTATGTTTCCACCAGCAGCGGAGAAGCATTCCTATTTGTCCATATCCTCTCCAGCATCTCTTGTGTCCTAACTTTTTAATGATCGCCATTCTAAGTGGTGTAAGATGGTAACTCATTGTGGTTTTGATTTGGATTTCTCTAATGACCAGTGATATATCATGCAATTTCTTTAAGTTTCATCGGAACTGATAGAAATTGTCATTGATATTCCATTGTAATATAAAGTCATTAACAGCCTTTCTTCCTATGTTTTTTGCTAATCATCCTTTGAACAGAATGGTTCCTTTAACTCTTTTTTCGCTACCACATTCTAAAGGAACAAAGATATTTTTATCATTCATTCAATAAAGAGTAGGTACCTGCAGGTATATAAAGCATTTTTTCTAGATTTAAACCTCATTCTTCCCTGAGGCAGTTCTTAAATTAGGGCAGTAATGTAGGTTTACAAAAGACAGTATGATTTTGCATGATAGTATCCTGGGAAATATATTCATAGATGTATCAACAAATTCTGAAGAGAGAGAATTTCTTATGTCTGACAAGGCCTTTTACAGAGAATATTGTGAAGGAGGTAGCATTTTAATTCATCTTTGAAAACAGTTGGTATATTAGTGGCTAAAGATGGAAGTGGAGAGACTGTACTGTGCAAGACGCGGGGGCAGGAGATACAGGGTGTGTGGCAGTCGAAGGAGGGGGACGGTAGAAAATTTGGCCCTGGAGATAAGTAGGACCATATCTGGGGGAGTATCTGAATCTTAAACTGTGGATTTTTTTCTCATGTTCCTTGGACATGAGGGATAATTGAAGAGAATCTACATGATTAGAGGTGTGTTTATGAAAGAGAATTTACATGATTAGAGGTGTGTTTATGAAAGAGAATTTATATGATTAAAGGTGTGTTTATGAAAATTCGTTGACACTGTTGAGCATAAATTGAAGCATCATGAAATTGGTAATGAGGACGGTCCCAAACAAGCTGTCGTAGTCGTATAAGTAAGAAATAATTGAAGCCTAAACTGAAGATAATGGCAATAGGAATGCAAAAGAAGGAGTGGACACAAGAGTGATTTCAAAAAACGCAGCAAAATTTGCTGCCATATTCATTTATATTTCCATGATCCTTTCTTTCATTCTTTAAGTACGTATTATACACTTACACTATTCTACTTCAATATTATATATGGTGGTGGAAGATAATTGATTAAACAATTTTAGTTTTGTAGCATCAAAGTTGGTTTACTCTTGTGACAAATAACTGCATTCAGATTTGTTGCAGAATTTAAAAGAGTTAAATATACCATTTGCATAAAAAAAGGAAATCAACAGTCTCAGTAATACTGATTAATTGACTTAGGTATGTTGATAAATCCTCTTGTCTGGGTTCTATGTTGTTAGTTTTATTATCCATCACATTTTATTTTTCTTATTATCTTTGATGCACATATAAACATAAAGCACACAAGCTTTAGTTGGGAAAATTTAATTCTGTCCAAAATTCCATTCAGATTTTGAGTCTCACTGTTTGATTTCTCAAGTTCTGAGTCATGAGTGTTTGGGCATAAAAACCTGATGATCTTTTTTAAAATTTTTATTAGAATTAAACAAGAAAACAATCAGAATTGCTTAATTGAACTACATTTGAAACCAAATTATAGAGGTAGTTATAATTCCATCAATTAACTTTTCCTGTCCTGCGAGCTTTCTCATTGAATGAGTCTCATAGACTTTGTAAGCAGTGTATAAGACAGATTTTCATTAAAATGCTGCCAGTGAAGAGAAGGAGGAAAAAAGCTGATTTTCCACAAATTGGAAAGACAAGGAAACAGTCACAGTTTTTTAAGATTAGTTGAGTAATACCACACTTGACTTCTTGTTATTGAAGTTTTTTGGTGTAGGTCTAACAATAATAATCTTGTAATATTGGTTCCATATGTATAGCTGCTTACTTGTTTCTCCTATGTAATTCTTTCTCCACCAAAAATATATCTAATATTTATGTGATAAATTATACAGTATTGGTTTTGGTCGTTGGAGGAATAACCGTACAAATCTTTAAAGACTTTTAATTTTTATTTTCTTTTTCTTTCCAGCTTTATTGAAGTATAATTGGCAATCGAAAGACTAATTTGTAATTGAAATTAGGACTCATTTTCATAATCAGCAAATGCTAGTATTTGGGAGGAGAAATGATGGCTTATTAATAGCTTAAAATACCATTGCATAAAAATTATGTTGTACATATATTAAAGTGATTAAGGGGCACCCACTTTGTATTAACAAATAACTTAGAATAATCAATAACTATTGTCTGTAAAGTGAATTTCCTTTTACCCCCAGGTCTGTCATTCTCAATCCTTAAAATGTTTTCCTCTTTGAAACAAGCTCCATGATACCCACATTGGAGGTTTTGTTTGATCTAATTTGACTTATTTCTGTTTGCATTGTCACTTAGGTTGTGTTATTATAAGGTGAGATATTCTCTGGAGTTGTTTCTTTATCATTGTATTACTCTTCTTTCTTGTAGGGAAATGGTGTGCCATTGTTTCCTTCTTGTGTTTGCTAAGTTTTCTGAATTTTAAGTCATAGTTTAGGTGGGTTATCTTTAATAGTATTTGAAATACTGCTTTTGAATTAATATACTATGTTATTTTTTACTTCATCCATTAAAATGTACTTTACAATTTAATTCTTTCAGTAGCACTAAGACATAAATAGGACTAGTGACGATTTTTACATTTTCAAGATAAGAAAATTGATAGACTATCAGTTTAAATAACTGCCTAGGATGTCTAAGTTGAAATAAGAAATTAGGACTCTGATATTAAGATATTGATTTTATTTAAAACAACATTCAAGAAGAAGGTTAGTAGTTATTCTACATAAAATTAATATAGAGATAGGAATCACAAAGAATAAGCATTTTTTTAGATTCTGATAGATTCCACATCTAAACATCACCTGTAAGATCCTCCTGAGTCTAGACCTTGTTACTTTTGTATCTTCATTTCACAGGGTTTCCCTTGGTTCTTTGTCCATGCTGATCCTTTTTGCCAGTTCCTTTGCAATTGGTCTGCCTCTTTTTAAAACAGAACTTTTTTCCTTGCTCATTGCTACTTGGAGCTGTCATTTCTTCCTTTAGCATCAAAAACTCCATTTTGCTATTTGGATCTTATCTTTCTCAGGAAAGATGTTCCAGACTTCGCTAAGTCAAATTCCTTTGCATATCTATTGGCAAAGTTGTGGTGTTACTTTTGTCTGCATGAGTTTTCTTCTTGCCTTTCTCCCACTGATCTGTAAACTAGATATGTTTTATTTAAAACATACCTTTCAATATTGGATCGAAACTCAAAGGCAGATATGAGTTTACAAATCAGTGGGATGTGACTGGGTCTGTTTTATTCATTCTTTTGCCCTAGGTGATGAATAGCATAGCCATTGAGACATAATAGGTGCTCAGTAAATATTTGTTGGATGAGTGGATGGGTTTAAGAAACTGTCTTTCCAAACATTTGCAGCATAGTCTTTTAACATTTATAGCTAGCCGGTCATAAATGCCAATTTCTGCATATACTTATTTGTTCTCTTTTACTGTGTATGTCACTAGCAGCAAAGCAGGATATGGATAATACTGGCAAGGTTAAGTCATTGACAGTTAATTTAAAATAACAAACAAACAAAAAGGGAAGGGGGACTAAGTATTTTTTTAAAAAGGAGATGGGACCAGGTGCAGTGGCTCACGTCTGTAATCCCAGCACTTCTGGAGGCCAAGGCAGCGGATCACCTGAGGTCAGGAGTTCAAGACCAGCTTGGTCAGCATGGTAAAACCTTGTCTGTACTAAAAATACAAAAATTAGCCAGTGGCAGGTGGCTGTAATCCCACCTACTTGGGAGGGTGAGGCAGAAGAATCACTTGAGCCCAGGAGACAGAGGTTGCAGTGAGCTGGGTTCATGCCATTGCATTCCAGCCTGGGCAACAAGAGTGAAACTCCATGTCCAAAAAAAAAAAAAAAGGCGGGGGGGGGAACATCATTTTCATACCATTACAAAGCTTGATGGAATACTGGTATTTATCTAGGGAAATCTGTCTCTTTTTTAAAACTTTTTATTTTGAAACTTTACCCAGTCTGACTTAGTGTTAACATCTGTAGCATAGTATCAATAGTAGGAAATTGATATTGGTATCATCCACAGAGCTCATTCGTATTTCTCTAGTTACACAGGCTTTGATTTGAGAGTGTATGTCTGTGGTTAGGCCAATCATTTCTAAGCTAATAGAAGTTTATAGACTTGTTTCAATGACTTACTCAAAGTCACCAGGCCATAAGGTAAAATAATTGGTTTTTAAACTCTGTATTGCTATCTGCCTGCCAGCCATGAATTCTGTCATAAAATTCTGCAGATATCAGGGCTTAGCATTAGTGCCAGATTTAGACTAATCTTCCAATATTGAAAGATATTAACTATGCCTTTTAGCCAACTGTGTTTGTAACGACTGAAAAAATATAATAATTCTATGAACTTGGATCTATGTCAAAAATTAGAATTAAAATCCTACTTTTGTTTTTTCCCAGCAGGAGTTCTCTACTATTCAGGGAAAGGCCTAATTAAGGGATCCTAAAAACTACTCTTTAATCACTTGGATTAAAATTAAAAAGAAATGTTTCTAATCACATACAGATCTGCTAATGCTTTCCTTCTAGCATCTAATGGCTTTGATAAAAGTAGTAATAAAACTGGAGACTTAATGGATTTTAAACATGTCTCTACACTATACATATTATAAAATATGTATACTTAGTGCATTAAGTAGTATCTTAAACTTATACCTGTGAAGTACTTATGGTCTAAAATTGATCAAGAGGCAACTTACTTAGTATTTCCTGGAAGTAGCGGGCTTTTACTCCTAACAAGAAGTACAAAGAAGTTAATATAGTTTGATTTGGTGTTGGAGTCAGAGTTTGAAAAATCAGACTAATTTCTGTGTTGCAAATAATTATATGTCATATTTCCTACTTTTTATAATTATAGAAAAATGACATAACTATAAATTATTTTCTGAATCTATGGAATATTATTGATTGGATTAGTAAGTTATCAATCATTTGACATAAACAGAAGAGTGTATGGGCTTCCTTTGATTTTCTGTTTTGAGGTTTAGAAATAAAGTCTTAATGAGGATTAGCTGTTTCTTCCCTAAATGCTTCAAGTTATACCCATGTCAAAGTTCTGATTTGTTTTTGTAATTTCACTAAGGTAGGCTAGTTGGTGGCCATGAAGTATGTCTTTATAAGTATGTGATTCTTAGGTATTTAAAAGAAAAATAAATATTAAACTGCTTAAATAAATCTGGTTCACAAAAAATAATTCCAAGTATTTTAATTTTTACAAGTAAATTTTTTTTAAAGATTTTGGGCCAAGAAACTTTAGTAACAGCATGATATAGTGAAGGCAATTGGAGATGTAATTACTTTTACTGAATAAAACGAGAGCAAAACATTTCCCAGTAGAAAATCTCTTTGAATTGGCACTATTTCCGGGCCAATTGATTTTAAACAGGCATAAATTCATAGCAGAACCAGTTTAACTTAATTTATAGAGCTCCTAACAAGCAGGTCTCAGGGTGTATGTGTTCTGTCTTTGGTGGAAGTGTTAGCTTATATTTCATCTTGAAGTCAGTGGAGATTTGTTTCTTTTTTTCTTCTAATGTTTACAAATATGTTTCTTTAGGTTTTTTAGGATTGCTAATTTTGCTATGCTAGCTTGTATTTTGTTATTAGGGAGTGCTGATTCCCTGATTCTGTGTCCCATCTTTTTTTCTCACTGAAATTCTTCACTTCAGAAACATGATAATGGGAACCACATGTGCAGTTTACCATGGCTTTTTTGTTTTTCTGCATATTATTAAACAATGTACATGACCTTCGCTCCATCGAATCCCTCAACTGTTTGAGAAAGTAGATAACCAACCAGGATTTGTAAAGGAAAACAATAAGAACAGTGTTTGGCAGTTTGCTGGGCCAGCTTGGGGTTTATACATATTCCTTTCTCTCAATCTTTGAATTTATGACTCCACCAATCATAAAAACGAGTGAGCATAAAGCAGATCTTTTAGTAGATATTCTAGGATTAAAAACAAATCCAAGATTGTGTTGTGTTGAGGTTATGCTTTTGCTCTTGATTCTTGGTAGACTGTGTGTATGTTTAAAAAATAACTTTCAAGGTGCTGTTTATAGACTCATGAGTAGCTCTGTGACAGGAGCATCTACTGAGCTGGTAGTATGGCCTCCTGCTAATCACCTGCCAGCCTCTAAGCTGCTCAAGGAGATAAATGACTATTGATACATTTTTTAAGAAATGAAATTCCATTCTTCTCATTCAGTCTAACTATGTTAATAATCTCCTATGATGAAACTCAAATGTTGGGTATATTTGTTTCCTGAGCTCCTCATAGATGGAATATATGTTTATATACATAATACTTTTTAAACTACTTCTGATGTTATTATAACAAGGTTGAGAGTAATAAAACCAAAGTTACTTTTTAAAATTTGTTTTATATGTGTTTTTGTCTGTTTTCATCCATTTCTCAGTTTCATTGCTTTACCCAGGTATCTTTCTATATATTCACTGCTGTGTCTCTATTGCCCAGATGTGTGCATGGCAGATAGCTGAACTCAATAAATATAAGCTAAGTGAATGAATGAATGAGTGAAGGATACTAAATGGTGGATTATTTTGTCATTTAAGCAGTTGACAGTGATTCTGAGCTTTCAATCTGAAAGCTACAATTAAGTTAAATAGTACATAGTATTAGGAATTTTTTTTTTATTTTCAGTGCTCCTAGATTTTGAATATATTCTTGCATTTATTTTAAAGTGGTTTTTAAAAATTGTAACAGGAAAGCATTTGTATCAGTATCTGTAACTGGTTTCTATAAGTCAGCCAAATAAACCAACAATGAATACTTTTTTTGAAGTGTTTGCAATGAATAATACCTATTAATGCTATTCTCTTCTTCAGTGTACTTTAACCTGAATGTATATTACTGTTGGTGGCTCAAGGAGTGAGATTTAAGTCATAGATTTTGTTATCTTCAAGGAACAGTTACTGTTTATTTACTATTTACAAAGCATAGTGGTGCAAAACCAAAGAAATATAAAATATGACTCCGGCCTTCAAGAAACTTAAGAATATAGTTGGATAAATATAGTGTAATGACATAAGACAGCCTATTATACAGCATGAAACTGGCATAAAGTTTGCATTATGAAAACATAGCTTGTCCTAATGGAATTTCAGGTGAATGAGTACATTTGGACAACGTAACTGTGAAGTAAAGACTACAAAACAAATACACAGACACATCCTTAGAGAAACAGGTTCTTTTATAAGTTTTAATATTAAGCTAAGGATTTTTAAAAATAAATTTTTAATTTAACGTTTGTAGGTATTTTAACAAAACATTTTATATGAAAACTCAAATGGCTTCGTAGAAGGTTGGAAAGTTAATTATTTTCTTTTAATATTTGTATGGAAGATACTTTTCATCTTGGTATTATAAGACTCAGTTGAAGACAGGTGTTAGTACTGAAGCTTAAACAGTTAAGCCGGCCAAACAGCCAAGGATGAACAATGTTTTTTAGGAAAAGTTCTGTAAACATAGGTTCCTTGTTGGTGGCTTGTTTTATAATTTTGTTATATAGAGCAGTTACATATTTGTTACCTACCCACTGGTAGTATAATGATTGAACACTGATTGAAGCATCAAGTGATCCCAATTCTAGTCTTGATTCATTTTCCTTCCAACTAGTATCAGACAAGTTCTCCGAGTTCCTTTACTTATCTAGTTATTCGTGGAGACACCACATCTTCTCTATGGTCCATTCCAACTCTATGTTGATGTATTAGATTCTACTTAAAAAGAAGTTATTCTGAATAATCTTTGCATAAACTCACAGTATAATCTTGAGAAGGATCTCAGTTTTGTTTTTTTTTCTTTAAAGCAAATAAGGCTTTAAAAAATCAATTCTCATATTTTGTGCCATATATATAATTATACATATAAAACATGTAAAAATACATATAATTATATGTGTTTCTCTGAACATAGGATTTTACATCACAAATAAAACTATGTACTGAACTGTTGAAAGGGTTTACTGGACACATACCAGATTCTCAGGATTCTTTTCAAGATTATACTGCTAGTTAGTGCAATAGTTAAATCACTGTTAGTGGAGAATATCTTTACCTATGAATTCTCAACATGTGGCCCAGCCTATTCTCTAACTCCTCCTGGGCTCAGGTGATCCTCCCATGTTGGCCTCCAGAAATGCTGGGATTACAGGAGTGAGTCACTGTGTCTGGCCATATCACAGTTTTTTGAGGAAAAGTAGAATCTTTTAAAAAAAAAAGTGACTAATTTTTTCCAAGATTTAATCTGGTAAAATGTATTTCGGTGACAGGTGAAAGTATTAGCAGAAATTCACTTTAAGAGTTCAAGTTTCCTTTTGTGTAATGGTATTCTATTGGATGTATGTATGATGCACTGTTCCAAGTACTAATTGTCTAAAATATTTCGTTTGGTGTTACTCAAAACTAACTCATTGCTATAGTTAGATAGCCATGAGTGGGCCTAAAAGACTCTTCTTCGTGTCCTTGAGCAGCTCAATAGCAGTAGTCTAGCAATTCATATGGTTCCATTTTCAGTTTTGTAATGAAAATGAGTTGCTTAAAAAAATTTTTTTTTAAGTTTTGGAAGCAACAACGAATGTTTTGAACAAATCGACCTCATTTAAATTTCTTTAATTCTGGTAAATTAAGGTTTAGTTTTCCAAGTATTCCATATTATTAGCCAGTATTTTAACAGTTTTCAGATTTTTTTGCCATATCTCTTTTGCGCATTTCTATCCATCAATTTGCCACTGAAAATTAAAAGTAACCTGTTGCAGGACAGTATTTCATTGAAAAAATTAATTAAAAGTAACTTGGTATGACATGCCTGCTTCCCAACCCTTGTCTGTATTCTTTGAGTTGGTTTTCAGCCAGCTGTTTGGCAAAGCTTACTGAGGAGTTATGACTCAGAATATCTTTGTGACCTTTAAAAGGAATATCCACGGCCGGGTGGCTCAAGCCTGTAATCCCAGCACTCTGGGAGGCTGAGGCGGGTGGATCACGAGGTCAAGAGATCGAGACCATCCTGGTCAACATGGTGAAACCCCGTCTCTACTAAAAATACAAAAAATTAACTGGGCATGGTGGTGCGTGCCTGTAATCCCAGCTACTCAGGAGGCTGAGGCAGGAGAATTGCCTGAACCCAGGAGGCGGAGGTTGCGGTGAGCCGAGATTGCGCCATTGCACTCCAGCCTGGGTAACAAGAGCGAAACTCCGTCTCAAAAAAAAAAAAAAAAAAAAAAAGAAAAAAAAAAAGAATAAGAATATCCACTAGCTGTAACAGATAGGGATCTCCTACTTACAATTTCTGGCTTTTTTGAGAAGTTTTAATATCAGGTCATTAAACCATATAAATAGTTACCACTTGTATTTTTGTTTTGAAATGGAGTTTTGTGAATATTTGAGACTATAGACAGCCTCTAATTGAGGACTGTGTTCCTTGTCCAGAGATTTCATTTCAGTGGTAAATATGGTTGATTGAGGATGTTCCAGACACAAGGTATTTAAGTGAGTGTATACAGCATTGTATTCTTTTATGCATTAATTCAACACAAATTATATGTAATATAATCTTAAAGTGAGAATTAAAAATCTCTCTGAATTTCTGAGTTTTTAAACTCAATCGATTTCATTCACTTTGTTTTTTCTTTAGCAAAATGTAATTTTAAAGTGAGAATTTAAAAATATCTCTTAATTTCTGAGTTTTTAAACCCAGAATCAACTTCATTCACCTTGTTCTTTCTATAGCAGACTTTTATCCTGTAGCGTTCCTGTCATATGCAGACCATGGGGATAGGAACTGTGGGGACATAGTGGTTCATGCGATGGCTTCCTATCATTAAGAATAATTTTTTTCTGTTTTTTTTTTTTCGTTTTTCTCCCTCTGTTTGTTTCATTCTTTCATTCTTTATTCTTAAGTATCATGCAGTGGAGACAGGTATGTCAGTATAATTGAAGGGAAGAAAAAAATTAATGACCTGTTACTGATGCTGGCAAAATGATATGGGGCTTCAGAGAATAGAGTGATTAGTTCCAATTTCAGGGACTGGAGGTAGTTTCACTAGGAGATGAATGGATTTTGATAAACACCCATGTGAGGGAAGGATCTTGCAGCCTGAAGCCATAGCACATGTAAAGGGTTTTAAACGTATCTGGTTTTTAATGAACCTGGCAGTTAAGGGAATAAAATATAGTAGTATAAGAATTTGGGTTATTGTCTGGGTGGGGCGCCTCACGCCTGTAATCCGAGCACATTGGGAGACAAAGGCAGGCAGAATGCTTGAGGCTAGCAGTTCAAGACCAGCCTGGGCAACGTGGCAAAACCTTGTCTCTACCAAACATACAGAAAATTAGCTGGGCGTGATGGCACGTGCCTGTAATCCCAGCTACTTGGGAAGCCGAGGCACAAGAATCTCTTGGACCTAGGAGCCAGAAGTTACAGTGAGCTGATATTGTGCCAGTGCGCTCCAGCCTGGGTGACAGAGTGATATTCCATCTCAGAAAACAAGTGGGGCCATATGTTTTGAGGAGAGATGTAGTAATATAATAAGAATTTGGCTGGGATTTTCTAGTTTGGGCTAGAGAGAATAAATGCCATACTCAGAAATACAAACTTTATAAAAATTAGGGTACCATTGGCATTTATTTCAGGTGGTAAATGGAGTGATCTGACCTGCACTTTAGAAAGATGATAGTGGCAGAGCATGGAAAATTTGTCAAAGGTGATAGATTGGAAGCAGTGGATCCAATAAGTGGCCATGGACTTCTGTTTGGATGAGTGACGGTAAGGGCCTGACCTCTCAAACAGCAACTACTGCAGCGGTGGGTGTGGAAGCCACCATGCAGTGAAGAAGTGGAACTGATAAATACAACGTTGCTTATTTTTTTTAGATGGTTGGTATGGAGGGTATTAGAGATGGGATACTCTCCCACTGTGGAGTGAGGATAAAAAAAGGCTGTTCTACTGTAGGGGAATATCTAAATGGATTCAAGGATCCTTAAAGAGGAGGTTAAAAACTAAAGAAATAGAAACAAAGAATGGATATAACAGATGTTGGGAGCTGATGAGCTCCAAGGACAACACTGCCCAGCAGAAGTGTCATGTAAGTACAGGTGATTTTACATTATCTAGTAGCTACATTGATCTTAAAGTCAAAATAAGCAAATATAATGAATTTTAACAATATATTTTATGTAACCTAAAATATTTAAAATATTTCAGGATGTATTCATTATAACAAATTCTCCATGAAATATTGTGCTTTTATATACTATTTGAAATTCAGTGTGTATCTGTATTTATAGCCTATTTCACATGCTGAGTGACCATTTGAGATGTAAGAAGTCAGCTTTTTAAAGTTCTCTATGATTTCTATGTATATATGAAAGATGTTGAAGCTAAGCAGTTTAAGTGTGCAGTCAGAGTGCCATGTGAGAACTAACTTCATAAAGTTGTAGCCTAAGAGAAAAGCACACTGTCTCTTGGCTGAATAGAAGACACTTACTCTCAACATTATATTAAAAAACACTCCTGTAATTGAATGTCCTGCCATTTCCATGAACTGTTTCTAGTTTACAATATTATTAAGCCGGCAATTTATTTTTGAGGGGAAATGTAACTTAAAAATTATAGTGAAAAGATAAGTGACCCCTTCAAGGCATACAACAAATTTAAATTCATTCTACTATCTTTTAGCAATGTATACCCAGCTTTATTAACTTTGTTATATTAATGAACTTTCAGATTCTTTTGATTTTCTACTAAGAAGGGATTGCCTCCTTACCCCAACCTCCAGATAGAATTTTGTAACAAATAATTAAAACTATGGCTTCATAGATTTCAAGGATGCAGAGCGGGGCACAAGTGAGCCACAGCTCCCTGTGCCTCACCTGACTTTCCACTTGAGAACGGTGAAAGTTATAAGCAGTGCTTTGAGATAGACTTCTTTTTACTGACCTTTGAATCACAAGGAGGTGTTCCACTCCAGGAAAATGAACTCTGAATGTCTTTGTGCTACTCTTGACACTTTGAAAAGAGCTGCATTTAATAGCAAATAGCAGCTATGGTACAGAATCTGAGACATACAAACCGCCATACAAAGATAAATCAACAGGGGCTTGAAAAATAGATTGCAGGCCTCATAAATTCACAGCCCAAATACTAAGCCTAAAGAAATAAATAGAGGTTCCATAATTATCCTGCAAATTGTGTATTCTGAATCTCTCGGGTAATTATCACAACTGAAAATTACGTATTACAATAATCACAACCAGCAAATTACCTGAAATTGCTTGCTCAGTGAATATCTTTCAGTAACCAAAATTTGTACATAAAATGACTATGCATGAGCTCTATTTGTAATGGAGCATTTGTTAGTATTGGCTGTGTAAAGACTTCTCTGATTCCTCTAATTTAATTTTCATCAACACTTCAGGTTTAAATAGTACCTGTTTCAGTATCTAAGCAAAGGAGTTTTATTCTTAAAATAAAGCAGTTAAATTACACTGGTATAATGGAACACTGTATCAAAATATATATGTGTATAAATTCTAAGAAGATAC
This sequence comes from Cebus imitator, assembly GCF_001604975.1. Classification (NCBI taxonomy): domain Eukaryota; kingdom Metazoa; phylum Chordata; class Mammalia; order Primates; family Cebidae; genus Cebus; species Cebus imitator. Next base: position 2,051,941 of record NW_016107382.1, on the reverse strand, counting down.
CACTTAATTCATATGTTAGTCACTTTTCTAACTTCATTACAATTTTTTCCATTAATAAATGAAAATTAAGTGTCTTCTAAATGTTTTATGGAGTTCAAATTTAGTAGTAGAATCCACTGATGACTATAAAATGTCTGAGCTGCTTCAGTAATTGTTGTATCCTGAAGTACAGATTGAGGGTGTGTCTAGATGAAGACATCTTCCTCTTCTAAGTGTCTCCCCCAAAACATAGGGGCAAGTAAATGATTTTTATAGGTAGATGCTTTTAGGATTTGAATATTTTTGTCATGTATTGGTGTTAGCTACAGGTCCCTTAGGAATCCTGTGGGACCTTCATTGGTGTGATCATTAGTGTATGGGACTTCCAGTCTGATCTTTGGCACCCATGTAACTTTCTCTTATGTTTTTACTTGGCAGCTCTGGAGAATACTGGCTCCTAAGCTCTTTTGGCTCACGTATACCTATAAGAGTCTAATGGTGAACTAGGGATTCTTTTTACCAGGGAGGTATACATTAGCATGTGAGTGATTTTGCATAAGGCCAAGGAGGAATTAGTGAGAATAAAAGGCAAACTGGGAACTGTTCCAACTGGAGAGGACTGAATATAGGGACAGTGGTGCCTGCCTGTTTAGGTAACTGCACATCTTGTGTGTGAAAACTGCAATAAGGAATGAGGCTAGAGGCAGGGGCCAGGTAATGAGGAGCAAGAATCTGACATCCAAGATGCTGTAGATGTCAGTGAGTGTGTGTTACTTCCTGGGGTATTTCAGATTTATTTCATACTAGTTCCTTGCTTATGAGATTTTTCTTGAAGGTTATGCAAGAAAAATCATTGTCATTTCTGGTTTAAATATATATATTTATATTAATGTATTTGAACAAGGCTGTTCTCAGTCCCTTTTAGAATCCAAGGAACTTCCTCATCTTTCCCCACTATCCTGTGGATTTTTCAGGATTTTTCCAAGGTTATAGTTCAGAGTATCATGTTGACAGGGCTTGTCATCATTTCTGAAGTATGTTTTTGCATAAATTCTAATATCCTTAATTCTACTCCAAGGAGTTTTAACACACTTTTTGTCATCGTTGTTGTTAGCAGTAGGATAGCTTAGAATTGTAGCTTGTCCATCCCAAAGCAACAACATTAGATTGCAAAGGAATCTTCAAAATGGGCAGTGGGCAAGGCCCAGCCTGTTTTAGGAAGTCCCCTAGCTGTTCTCTGTGTACCACAGTGAAGAAGAAAGTGAAGAAGACCATTTCATGTAAATGAATGCAGTGGTGTGGGTGAGCACATCAAAGGTCTTTGTAAAATGAAAATTAAAATTGTTCAGAACTGTCTTAATGCTTACTTAAAAGTCTAAATGACTAATTTGATTAGCCATTTGTTAGAGGATTACTCATTTTAACCTTTGAGTTCATTATACTTTAAGTAGCTAAACACATTTTAATCTGTAATACATTAAAATATTAAAAATATGATATGCTTTCTCATTAAAAATGCTATCTTTTACCCCTTTTATAAGTAGGGTATTTAATACAGTGATTAAGTATCATTTTAGTTTCCTATACCTAGGTTTTTTAAGCTATTAAAGTTATAGATCATTTATCTGTTAATAATGGCTGCTACTTTTTATGCTATTTTTCTGAGTGCTTTAAAGGTTAGTTTTATTAATGAGCCAATATTTCAGCCCCAAATAGGGATAAATCCTCGCTAAAAAAATTGGCTTTCAGCCTGCTCAACTCACAGGTGATTAAGAAAAAAACAATTGTGAGAGTTTATTAGTCAAATATTTAAGAAATATGTTTTAAATCTCTTCCCGAGATTTTTAAGGCATGCTGAGATAGCCTTTTCTCTCTTTCTCCCTCTTACTTTCACATGATATATAAGCCAAATGAACCAAATTTTTTTTGACAAAGTGTGCATTGTACTGTCATAATTTGTTTTCATGTTTATTAACTAAAGTCGATTTGTGTAGAAATTTGGCAAAATCCAAATTATATGTATGTCTTTACACTTTGTTTCTTCTTTCTTCCTGTGGTAATTTACTATAATTGTATTTTCCCAGTAAGTCAGATCATATTAGGGACTTCATTCCATAATTATCAGTATGTGTCCTTGGTATATTGCTTGGCTCACAGGAAGGAGGTGGGGGGTGGGGTATTATGTCTATTTTGTTTTCCTAGAAATTTTTATGTAATTCTAGATTATTGTCAACAACCTGCTTATAACCAGACAAAAACTTCCCATTTAAATAATTCTAAAGCTAGTTGTTCTGTCAAACACATGAGTCTCAATCATGGTGATACATCAGAATCATCTGGCGAGCTCTTAAAGCAACACCAGTGCTTTAGTACCTCTAAGGCTGCACTTGAATTGAGTTGGGATGGGCCTTGATAATGGTAGGCTCTACAAGTTCCTCAGATGATTCTGATATGTAACCCACCTTAGGATTCATTGTGTGTTAGAGAGAGCTAGAAAGTGTCCTCCTACTCAGTGTTTTCAGCCTTGGCTCGCGTTGGAATCATCTGTTGAACTCAACTCTCTAACAGCCATGTCCTTCCCTAGAGGTTTTATTAATTCTCTGGGATAATGGTCTGTACATGGGGATTTAATAAAATAGTCAGGTGATTGTAACATGCAGATAAGTTTGAAAACCACTGACCACCACTTCTGTTTTTCAGATTAGGGATTTGAGGCCTAAACCAAAGAGATTAAATGACTTGTCCAAGACCCACAGAACCAGAACCTGAATTCAGATCTTCAGACTTGTTATCAAATGTTTTTACCAGGACATCACATATTTTTTAGAGTATGTGGGTTTTGGTATTTCAGATTGCACTTTTAAGATGATGTCTCTGGCCGCTTAGTCTAAAAAATAACAAATTTTAATACTGGAAATATGAAAGGACATGGCTAAGAGCCAGCCATTACCTTAGTTATGACATACGAAACATTAGGAGCTGAGAATTAGAAACATTCATGTATCCTATAACTTGTCCACATTTTTCTGGAAGCAAATCAGGCAAATAAATAACCCAACTGAAATTTTCTTAGGTTAACTCCATGTCACTATTTCTGTAGCAGGAGTTATATAAATGCCTGTGTTTATAACATGGGTCATTCTCTTGGAGAATGTTTAAAAACATTTTTATGGGCCAGGCGCGGTGGCTCACGCCTATAATCCCAGCACTCGAGGCGAGTGGATCATGAGGTCAAGAGATCGAGACCGTCCTGGTCAACATGCTGAAACCCTGTCTCTACTAAAAATACAAATAATTAGCTGGACATGGTGGTGCACGCCTGTAGTCGCAGCTACTCGGGAGGCTGAGGCAGGAGAATTGCTTGAACCCGAGAGGCACAGGTTGCGGTGAGCTGAGATCGCGCCATTGCACTCCAGCCTGGGTGACAAGAGCGAAACTCTGTCTCAAAAAACAAAAACAAAAACAGAAACATTTTTATTCTTTTCTGGGACATAAGGTAAATATTCATTATAGAAATTTTGGAAATATATGAGTATAAACAAAAAAATCGCTTGTATGTAATCTTATCATCCAGGGATAACAGCACAAGTGCTATGTTTTGAATCAAATGTTGAAATGCCTTTTTAATGCTTGTTATGAGGGTGTTTTTCAGTTGTGCATAGAATAGTCTTTATATGAAAGGCACCAAAACACACTTCATGATGGAAGTGTTGCTTCAGCTATTTAACAGACGGTACTAATTATGCCCATTAATGTAGCTAATAAAAATGTAAAGGTAGCTGAAAGGTAGCTTTTCCTGTTCCGATGTTCTCTTAAATAATGACTACCCAAAATATCCTTCTTTGTTTTTTCCTGCCCTTTGTTTTGCTAATTTGCTTTTTAATTTTGATAATACCCTCTCAATGCTTTTACTTTTGTCTTCATTTTCTTAACTTCAGGGGTTTCTTTCTTTTTTGCCTCTTTGTCATTTATCATGTGTTTCTTTCTCTCACTGCTATTCACTATTTTCCCGTTTCCATTTTTATTATTCTGGTCATTTTTATACATTTCATTTTTCCATCTAGATACTTTGTTAGATCTTGATGGATTCGCAGCTAATTATCATCCTTGAGATCTTAACTTTTATCAGTATTGATATTTCTTTTAAAAGAAACAAGAGCCCTTGGCTGTTCTGGAGTCCAACTTAATCTGTCAGCCTTTGTGTTTCTCTATGATGCCCCTGCATCCAGAACAACATAATGCCTGACCCTCACACAAGTATAAGGCAGGCAGTTAGGAGATTTTGACATCTAGGCTGCAGCTTTTCATTGAAACTCTTGCAGAAAATCTTGTGTTTGCATAAATGCATGTCACTCAAAATAAGCAGCAAAAGGGGAAAAAGAAGAGTGGCTTTTGGGTTTTAAAAGGGGAAGTTTACTTCCCCCACCCCTAATCTCAATCTTTAACATCTGGTTCTGACTAAAGATGGGGAGGAAAAACAGACTTAAATCTCCATTCATCCTGTCTCACCACCAAACAGTTTGATTTCTGATAACATTTCTATTTTTATTGTGGTCTATATGGTCAGATATTTTTGTTAATGATTTGTAAGGGAATATAATGCCTTATATTACTCTAAGTGATTATAATGTAACATGCCAACATTTCAAATCTCTAGGTAGGGTTAGATTTAATCATTATTTAATGAAACTTCGAAGGAAATAAGTTATGGCTGAACCTCATGTGTTTCTGTCTTATTTCAGAGAGAAAACAAAAAGCAGAAACCTTTAATTAATCTACTAATGGTATTCAATTTATTTTCAAATTTTAATTTATTTCAACATTGGAATAAGTAATAATTTCTAATAGGCAGAATTAAAACAGTCCTGTGAGATACCTGTGTTTTTTTAAAACTCCACTTTAAAAAATAATTAACTGGGACATTACATCTCTTTGTTCAATGTAATTTTAAAGAAGAATTGCTGAAAAGTAGATATGTTTTGCCATTTGCTGAGAATATTCTGTATGTTAGTTGGTCTCTTATAAAAACTAAATGTATCCCTACTGCTGATCATGTGTGTCAATTTAAAATTTGGGATGGCCAAGATAAGTTGCTCTGGATCTGTTCCTCATATGGCTCCAAGCGTGGCTCAGTGACTGACGCTTGCAGTGCTTCTCCCATTGTAATGGGTAAAACCAGGGGAGACTGCCTTGCTCTTGAGCTTGAATAGGTTAATCAAAAGGATAGAGCTTCCACTTTCCATTATTCTCCTTTCTACTTTGTTTGACAGAATAAGAGGATGCCCATGGAAAACAAATTTATACCCATGAAAAGCAAATTTCCCTGATGTCTGAATCAAATGACAAATTTGAATTAAATTACAAATTGAAATCAAGTCTAATTTTACTTACATTGTTGTACATGCCATCAGAAATTCAAAAGCATTTTATTGGAAAACTGAATATTTATTGTATAAACTTGGTATTTTATATAAAGCTATTATATAAACTTGGTAGTTAGATTTTTCTTTCTTTCTCTCTTTTAATTTTAGGCTCAGGAGTAAATATGTAGGTTTGTTTTACAGGTAAACTGCATGTCATGGGGATTTGGTGTACAGATTATTTCATCACCCAGGTAATAAACATAGTTCCCCATAGGTAGTTTTTTGATCCTCTTCCCTCCTTTTACCCTTTACCCTCAAGCAGCCCCTGGTATCTCTTGTTCCCCTCTTTCTGTCTATGTGTTCTTGCTGTTCAGCTCTCACTAAGACACATGAACGTACTGAGAGCTAAATGACAAGAGGTTATGTGGTATTTGGTTTTCTGTTCCTACATTAGTTTGCTTCAGATAATGGCCTCCAGCTGCATCCATGTTGCTGCAAAGAACATGACCTCATTCTTTTTTATGGCTGTGTAGTATTCCATGGTGTATATATACCACATTTTCTTCATCCAGTCTACCACTGATGGGCATTTAGGGTGATTCCATGTCCCATGTCTTTGCTATTGTGAATAATGCTGTGGTAAATGTATACATTCATGTGTCTTTATTGTAGGATGATTTATATTCCTTTCTGTATATACACAATAATAGAATTGCTGGGTGGAATGGTAGTTCTGTTTTAATTTATTTGAGGAATCAATACTGCTTTCACAGTGGCTGAACTAATTTACACTTCTACCAGCAGTGTATAAGTCCTCCCTTTTCTTTGCAGCCTTGCCAGCACTTGTTATTTTTTGACTTTTTAATAATAGCTATCAGAGTGGTGTGAGATAGTTCTCATTTTGGTTTTGATTTGAATTTCTCTAATGATTAGTGATGAACATTTTCTCATATGCTTATTGGTCGCACATGTGTCTTCTTTTGAAAAGTGTTTGTTCATGTCCTTTTCCCAATTTTTAATGGGGTTGTTTTTTGCTTGTAAATTTAAGTTTCTTTTAGATTCTGAATATTAGACTTTTGCCAGATAGGTAGTTTGGAAATATTTTCTCCCACTCTGTAGGTTGTCTGTTTAATCTGTTGGCAGTTTCTTTTGCTATGCAGAACCTCTTTAATTAGGTCCCATTTGATAATTTTTATTTTTGTTGCAATTGCTTTTGGCATCTTCTTTGCTAAATCTTTGCTAGATCCTACATCCAGAATGGTATTTCCTAGCTTATCATCCACACTTTTATAGTTTTGGGTTTTACATTTAAGTCTTTAATCCTCATGAGTTGATTTTTATGTAAGAGAAAGGTGTAGACAATGAAATAGATTAGTTTTATGCTTTTCTTCTTTGTTTTTTTTTTTGTTGTTGTTATTAAGCCCAGTTTCAATCTTCTCTATACTAGCCAGTTTGCCCAGCACCCATTTATTGAATGGGAAGTTCTTTCTCCATTGCTCATTTTTGTCAACTTTGTCAAAGATCAGATGACTGTAGGTGTGAGGTGATTTTTCTGGGCTCTCAATTCTGTTCCATTGGCCATTGTACCAGTACCATGCTGTTTGGTTACTATAGCTCTGTATTATAGTTTGAAGTTGGGTATTGTGATGCCTCCAGCTTTGCTCTTTTTGCTTAGGATTACTATGACTACTTGGGCTCTTCTTTGGTTCCATATGAGTTTTAAAATATTTTTTTTCTAAATCTCTGAAGAATATTATTGTGGAAGGAAGACATTTAAAAAAATCACAGTGTTATGATATTCATCATACAACTTGGAAAAAAAAACATAAGCCAACTTTCTTTCTAATATCCTCATTTAATGGACTTTGGCTATTTCACATTGAGCTTTTGGCAGCAAGTTTTGACAAAGCAAATGTTCCTCTCCTGAGGTCATGAGCTTGTGTTTCAAGGAGTCAATGTTAAGAAGGATGCAGAAGTCTCTTTCTTCTTTATTCAGAGACTAAGGGGGAAATAAATCCATTTTATACACACCCACTCAACATATATCTATCCACATATTTATACCCATTAATATGTAATATATCCACATGTCTAACTAAATATCTGTTTCTTAGATAAATGAAATTATATGATGTATACTTGTGTGTTTGGTTTCTTTCGATCAATATTATGATTGTGAGATTCATCCTTATTGTTGCATATTGTTACACTTTGTTAATCTTCTCTGCTGTTTAGTATTCTAGTTTGTGACTGGTTACTAATTGATCTGCTGTTGATGGACATTGAATAATTGCAACATTATTCAAAACAAGGTTCTGTGCATGTCTTTTGGTGCACATATGCATGCATTTCTCAAGGATATGTGGAGTAACATTGCTGGGTTGGTGGGTATGTATGTACTCTGTTTGGGTAGAATATATGTATATATTTTTAAATGTAGTTTTACATATTTATGTGGTATCCGTTATTAACATTTTTAGTCATTTAATAATGAGTTATGGCCTGTTAATTGGTTAGCTCACAAGAAAGTCTTGCCTACTTGTACTGGGGATAATATGATAAGGTATGCATAGTTTCTGTGGAACTTGTAGTACAAAGACTCAATTCTAGCCCCCTAGTTGGTTTGTGAAATTGGGTCTGTCACAGCCATTAGGTTTGCAGTTTCACCTTTATAAATGAGATAGAAATTAATAAATGATCTCTGAAGTGACTTCCATCTCTACAATTTTGTTTATTTCAAAATATCCCAAAAGAGTGTTACAGAAGTATGCTTTTGAAAAATATGCTGCTGACTTTGGAGAAACAGACTACCCTGTAAGGTTAATGTTAGATTATATCATTTTTACAGTAATTAAGTACTATTAGGTTATGCAAAAATCTATTTGGATTTTTCGGTAGCAAGCCTTACTTTTAGTAATAGGCTAGTTTACATAAGACAAATATTAAAATAATGATGTTTTTTCTCTACATAGTAACAGTTGTCAAGAAATTTAACAGAAAATATTCATAATTAAATTAAAGCACTACAATTTTGCAGTTAAGTAATTTGATGACCTAGAATTTTATGCCCAAGGAAATCTTTGTATTTTGTATTATATTTTCAGTTGAGTTCATTGAGTCAAACTGGTACCATCAGTCTTATTTTAATGTTGCCTGGGTATATTTTAATAATTCATTCTTTTCTCATGGACTTTTCCCATATTTAAACTATATTTGCAAGTTATTTTCAGAGTTGGAAAACAATGAGCTAGTATTTTCATACTTCATATTCATAGATGAATAATTATTAACAGGCCATGTTTATTTTTACAAGAAGCTTGTCACTTTTTGTTGCATTTGTTTTTCAAAGTTTGTATTAGATATTATGTTAAGTTCTTCACCTGTGATTAGAGGCATGTCGAGGTACTGCAAGGTGGAACAGCTACACCTTGGATTTTCCTGAGAGTTGCCCTGATGAGTTCCATGGCATCTGTGACCTGGAACTGGAAGTTATAATAGGCATTTTAATGAATCTTTCGTGATACTCAGTTTATGCAATTTAAGTGGATATTTTTTTCCTGGGATTTTTTTCCTTTTTCTTGGGTGAATATATTATTTAATGACAAGTAAATAATAGATTTTTGTGTTAATAGTGTTATTGGGTGAAATAAATAGGAGTCCTATGCCACTCTCTTCTGCTTTTTTTTTTGTTGTTGTTAAACATTTCAATATCTTTTAAATAAAAGTCTCTGGAAACCAGCAGTTCATGAAACACCTTCCTCCATCAGTTGTTTATGAAAGGACTTGCTTCTCTGCATCACAGTTTTTCAGAGCCCCTTAGTTTATTTTACCCTTGGCTTGTTACTCTAGGGCCAGCTTCCCAGAGAGTGCTGGGCATGCTTGTGTGCTCCTTTCTCTTTTCTTCTCTTAGGTACAAGAAGGTAGTGGCATTTCCCTTAGGATTCTGCAGCTGCTCCTTTCAAACCATGCTCTGGCCTTGTTCTGTGATGTTGTATTCAACACCCCACCACAGGCTGTGCCAAGATCTTTCATCTTTGATTAGAGGTTCTCATGACAAAATAAGTTAGCAGTGCTTGACTGACATTTTCCAAGGATATTTATGCTGGTGGAAGCAATCAAGAAGGCCCTGATTGCTCTTTAATTGTTAAGTTACAAGGAGATACATAACACTAGGAAAAATCAGTTCCAGGGGAGAAAGCATCTTAGTGGTGCATTTGGAGAAAATACTTTTTTATTTCTTTACTGGTTGGTCTTACCTTTTTAATTTTTTTCCTCCTTTCCTGATCTTAAGGATAGAATAAAACATGACAGGTGGATTATTTGTATTTAGGAATCTCAAAGGTTAATGGTGATTGATGGAGGTTATTGAGGGAAGAATTAATTTGCTCCTTTCTCAAACTAGGCATAGGTAAGCCACACTTAGACTGAACTTATGATGTGCGTGGTCCTCTTCCATTTCTTGTAGTGGGAGAGAGCAAGGAAATAGCAGCCCTCTTTCTGACCTTTGGCAATGTGTTGACTCATCAGAAGAATTTAATTTTTCTCCCAGGATAGAAATGTGGGGGTGATATGGGGTGTGGTGATGAGGGAATTATCAATCTGATGCTGATGTTGATATTTACAAATGTGAAAAGAACACACTGTCCCAGGACTGGGCTGTCAAAGACAAGGGGATGAGTACTTTAGGGTTATTGAGCAAGAGGGATGACAAGTGAAAGTCCCATAAGTAGTTGCCCTTGAGGTCTGACCTGAAAGAGAAGCTAACTCACTCCAAAACAATGATGCTCCAGCCCAGTAGTGACGTTAGCAGCCTCTCCGCTTGGGAGGGACTGGCTGATAGATATGTGGTTTGGGACAGCAGAGAGGAATCTTTCACAAATCTTTAAATAAGTACTTAAATCTTGAAGGTGCTTTACATGTAGTTTTACCTAGAGGCAGACCAATGAAAAATAAAGGATCTTTGAGGTTCCTGCTAAATGAGTGCTTTCAGACATTAAACATACATAAGAATCACCTGGGGACCTTAGTAAAGTGCATATTCTGAGTCAGCAGTTCTGGTGGGACCTGAGATTCTGCATTTTTAACAAGCTCTGAGGTACTTCCTATGGTGCTGGTCTAAGGTCCAAATTTTGGGTGTCTTTGTTAGACACTTATTTAAAGAAGATTCATTGCTCCATGTATTTAGTTTTTCCTTCTTTACACATAAATATGAAAATGCATAAACAATGAAGAAGATGCTGTATTATTCTTGTGGCATATGTAAATTAACTCTATTATGGAATGAACAGTGATAAAAATAGATATTAATAGAATCTAAATTAAACCCACCAACTAACATACTGGAAATACATTCTGATCAGAAACCAAATGCTAGGCCACACATTGCTATTTAAAGACATCCCCATGTGGTACCGGATTCATGTGTGTGTGACACCAGATGTCTGGAAAACAGATTTTTGTGACAGATTTTGACACAGGAAATATATCCAGCTCCATAAAACTTAATGGAAAATGTAATGCTTAACTTCAGTCCGTTTTTAAAAAACAGATTTCAGCGTTGTCCATAAAATCATGTGGAGTTTATTCTTGAGAGCTTCAAGGAGTCTATCAAGAGATTGACCTAAGAGAATGTCAGTGGCCGGCATAGTATTAGATTGGTTATTGATAATATGTGTTTTGAGTTTGCCATATTCAGCTTAGTATTCTATTTTAGATCATGAAAAAGGATATATTTCTTTACTACACTAAATATTTGTCTGATGAATCATTTCTGGAAGTGAGGGAATTACTGTGGTATTTTGAAAGGGAACATATCTTTTCAGTAGTACATCAGCAATGTGATTTCTGAGTGTGTTTCAAATGCTTAATTCACCAGGGGCTGAGTGTCTGCCAAAGTAGAACATCTGCTTCTAAGACACAGGCTTCTGGTGCATCCTTCTCTGCACACTATTGTTTTCTTTTGCTCGTTTTCTCAATTTGTTAAATCTAGATTGTATTTCATCAAGGACACAGGGAAGAAATACTCAAAACTCAGTATCTTACAACAGAGAAATCTTCAAAAGATCTTTCAAATTTGGATAAAATCTAAGAATTCCTCATTATTAAAGTATGCCTGGTGATACATACTATTCCAAGTGGTTTTCTGTTTTGAACTCCCTACCCATGCAGTACTCCCTGGTGGAAGCATGGTTGCACATGCAGACCTCTGAATTCCTGAGCAGCATGGGTAGAAGCGGTCCTGTGCTGATGTCCGTGAGGAGGATGAGGATGAGGAGGCACTGTCATATCTGTGATGTGTTCTTGCTACTGTACCAACCTATTTCCTGAATACACAGCATTTCTGACCCTGCAGTCTGTTATATTGCCAGACTGATCTACATCTGTATGCCTTCGTCTGCCAGGCCTGTTGCCTGGCATGATCTTCTGCATTTGCTCTACTTCTCTTAACAGACTTGAACACCTCTCTTTAGTTCCTGTGTTTTGGAAGCACCTCGAATGACCTTAGTTGTACAGTTAGTGTATGTAATTGTGTGTTTTTATATCTAAGTAACCACTAGACTATCGACTGCCAGACAGCAAGGACTGAATCGGTCTTTATGTTATATTTCTATTACCTGATGTAGTCGCCGATTTTAGCAGGTCCTCAAAAAAGGTTCATTGAGTGAATAAATTTTATTAAACTTGATGGAACTCCATATATGTTGATTATAATTTTCACGCATATAAAATCAATCTGAAAGCAGGGAGAACTGATATTTGTGTAAGCTGCCTATACTTTTAGACAAAGCAGCAGCAAGCTGTGACATGAGTAAAATGTATGAGAAAATGAAAAGATTTTCTAGTGCTCCTTTGCAGCCTGATCTTTGCAGATTATTTGTAGCACTTTTTCCTCTATTTTAATATTTAATTCCTTAAGAAATAATTAAGCAAGGAATCAGCTTTTTAAAAACATTAATACACAATCTTCCCATCATCGCATTAAAATTTGGTTTTTAAATTATTTTCTTATTTGTATTATGTTGCAATGATCAGTATCTTCAGGAGAGGAATAACAGTTGATTCTGGTGTTTACCATATAAATTAAGTCCTGCAAGTCTTAGGTATAGCAGTGCATCTACTGAATAACATTTTACTAATAGCATTTATGTGGGTAGACAGATACAGAGATCTGTTAAGCAATAATTTTAAATGTCTTATTTAAAATATTGTAATGATAGTTTAGATATAGCTGGAAGCCAAAAGAATTTTGCTAAAGTATCTTTACTGTGGATAAGTCAGGGATTATTAATAGTGCTTGACTTTTAAACAGACACCCAATTGAATAGAACTAGACAAGCCAGCATCTAGGATGATTTCTTATCTAGCCATTTATTAAATCTAGTTATGTTAAATTGTCTTCAGAAGACACATTTCAATGGCAGGCTAATTAAAAGACACTGCTGTTAAGTCTATATCTGTTCTATGTCTTTGCTTACATTTTATTATATACAATGTGTGGTTTCTCTACCTTTGGGAACTTAAAACTTGTAGAAATTGAGTCTGTTGTTTTGTCAGTAGAAATCAGTGGATTAGCTTAAGGGTATTTTTGCAGTTCATTGTGTGGTTATCTAAGTAAATATGTTTGGGAAATTAATTGCAGTAAATTCTTCTGATTCAAATCTGGGTAGGCTGCTTTCCAAATAGGATAGTACAGATTTCTCCCAAAAACCTCTCTTGGTTGGTTTGTTTTGTATCAAAGAAAATATAGAACATGTAAAATTTTTAATTTCAAATGTAAAAATTACTTTGTTTAGTAAGAATAAAATTGTTAAATAAGATGTTTCTATTCTCAAAGAGAAAAGCCATATCCTTTCAAGTTCTAGCATTGCGTATGGTGATAATAATAGTAGTCTAGGAGCTCTAATAGTGCTACTGCAGTATAGAAAACAACCCTAAACTTCGTGGCGTGATTTAACAGCAGTTATTATTTGTCGTGGTTTGCCGAATGTGTCTTCTGCTTCATATAATGTTGGTTGGGATGCTAGTTCAGCTAGAAGGTCCAGTGGCTTTACTTACATGCCTAGTATTTGGTACTTGCAGCTGGGAGCACACTTGGGTCTTTCTACATAATTGCTTGGGCTTCCTCACAAAATGGCAGCTAAATGCAAGAGCCTTTTCAAAGAGGCAGAGGCAGAAACTGCCAATTTTCTAATGCTTGCCTCAATGGTGTAGCATCATTTCTACTACATTCTATTGAGTAAAGCAAGTCACAGGCTATGTCAGTAAATGGGGAGGGAAATAGACTGACTCTTCTGTGTTGGAAAGTGGCAAAGATTTTCTGGCCCTTTTTAATTCTTTACAAATTGAGCCAAGTACTCAATCCTTTACAAAATTAGCTAAGTACATTTACAGTGTATGTTTTAGACATCAGTAAACTAAGACTTAAAGATGTTAAATCAGTGTCCAAGGTCATCTAGTTACTAAGTGGTTAAAGCTTTAGGGCAAACTGATCCAACCTGTAGCCTGTGGGCCGCATGCGGCCCCATACAGCTTTGAATGTGGCCCAACACAAATTTGTAAACTTCCTTAAAACATTATGAGAATTTTGTGACTTTTTAAAAAGCTCATCAGCTATTGTTAGTGTTAGTGTATTTTATGTGTGGCTCAAGACAATTCTTCTTCTTCCAGTGTGGCTCAGGGAAGCCAAAAATTGGACACTCCTACTTTTTTTTTTTTTTAACTTTAGAGCTGGAGCTTTTTACCATTGTAATATAATACCTTTAATGGTGCAGGCAGATAAGGTTGTCCTTTTACTCCAAAGCCAGTATCAGAGGATAGTTTTATTTATGTGGCGGCGGGGGAAGGATTATTCTATTTGCAGTTAGACTGAGATTATAAAAGTATTTGGATCACACTATTGAGGAGCCATCATGTGGTAAAAGTAGCAGTGTCTTCAAATTAGGAAATTCCTGAGTTGTTGGGTGAGATGAAAGGTAAAATTTTTACATCTAATATTATCCTGTGTCTATTACAAATGTTAGCACATTGCCTCTCCAAGAGGAAATAAATAAGTCAGCTTCTTAAACCATAAGTTTCCCAGTGGGCATATTCCATTCTACTTCAGTTTATATTTTTCATATGGTTTCAGTATTCTAGTGTTTACTATTCATTAACATGAAACCCAGAGTAAAAAATTATGTTTGCTGCTTTGTGGTTTTCTTTGTTTTGAGGGCCCGTGTTATTCATGGAGTTTTCATTGTTGAAAAAAAGAAAAAAAAGTCACTCGTGCCTGTGATGGTAAAGAACAAAATAAAAGTCAAGGCTTTCAAATATACTAATTGAAAGTTTTTATACTTATTGTAATTTCAGTTTTCTATGTTAGATTCTTGGCATACTGCTTTCAGGATGTTTCTTCAGTCTAAGAGGCATATTGAGGAATGTCTGTAAGTTGAAAACCTTATATGGGCTCTTGTACTTCCATATTAGCTGTAAGTTGTGAAATGGATTCACAATTTTTGCTTAAAGCATATAGACATTTTAGTGCCAGAGTTATCGAGTCTCCTGCTGATCAGAATAAAAGTGGTAGATAGCCCCATAGAATGTTATGGGACCAAAGAGCTTATGTATCACAGCCCCTGGTTTTATAGAAGCAGCTTTGGATAAGAGAAGCTTTCACTCTTGCTCATGTCATGGAATAGTGTGAAGGGCAGAGTTGTGTCTAGAAACCTGGTCTGTCAGCGCTGTGTTTTCTTTCACTGTATCCTAGTATTTCCTTAATAAGCCGTGTTATTAGAAATGTAAACCAGCACTGGCGCGGTGGCTCACGCCTGTAATCCCAGCACTTTGGGAGGCCGAGGTGAGCGGATCACGAGGTCAAGAGATTGAGATCATCCTGGCCAACATGGTGAAACCCCGTCTCTACTAAAAAATACAAAAATTAGCTGGGCATGGTGGCGTATGCCTGGAGTCCCAGCTACTCGGGAGGCTGAGGCAGGAGAATTGCTTGAACCCAGGAGGCGGAGATTGCAATGAGCCCAGATTGTGCCACCACACTCCAGCCTGGCGCCTGGTGACAGAGCAAGACTCTCTCAAAAACAAAAAAGAAAAAAAAAATGTAAACCAAGTGTCTGAGAAGGCTCTATCAACACCACTAAGCTGTAGAACAAGTTAAATCCAGCTTAACTTTTACATTTATGAAAATCTTAGACTTTTAAAAAAAGCATATATATATATATATACAAATATGTATATTGTCATCGTATTCAGAAAGTTTAAGATTTTTATAGTAGTCCAAGGAAATTGTGCTGCTGAGAGCTAGTACATTATTACAGCCATGTTTTTCTGTGATTACTTTACCTTCTTATTTTTCATTTTGAAAGAAAAAAACTACTTGGCATAGTCTTAATGCTTTAAAAAGACAGCATTTTTCTGTGAGGCCATTGACATTTAAATTAGTGTTCTTCTGTTGAACTGTTATGCATATTAAGGCATATCATATATCCAATAAATGGAAGAAAAAATGTAGTTAATTGAGTCATCTGGTTGTGTGTGTGGCTATACACACTTCTTTCATGATGTTATATGACAAAGAATACATGTGATGTGCTAATTTATCTATCTAACTATTCTGAGGTTTCTTGCTCATAAGAATAATTTAATTTTAGTTGCATTTTTAAGGAGACTGTTACAAAGGAAGGAGATTAAGTCACCAACTAGATTTAGGGATCCAGACCTCTCATTCTGTTGAAACCAGTTTTAGACTGTGGAGTTAAGTGTTTGAGCTCTGTGTTGTCTCGTTTTTATTTTAAATATATGAAATTAGATTTAAGAGGCTTTTCTTTTGGGGAAGGATGTGGAAAAAATACTGGTGTGCCGTTTGTGAATGTACTATCGGGGAAGGACTAACACTTTGTAGAAAATTGGGAATCAGTGATCATGCAAGTGGTTTGGGGTGAGTGCCCCAAAGATGCCTTCTCTGTTTGAAAGCTGACACAGCCTGGTTGCCAGTTGGGCGCTTCAGAGGATGGGAGACATTGCACTGAGTCTGGAAATGTATTTACTCTCTTTCCAGTAGGCACATCTCAGGGTTACCGGAGAACATCAATATAATGGCTTTTTAATGACATTTTTGTTTCTTACTGAAAATAGGGCAATTCACAGAAGAAAAGAAAGAGAAACTATAATAATTCTACTAGCCAGAGGTTACTGTTGATAATGCCTTTCTGTGTATGTCCTGTATTTGTTTTCCTGTTTACACATCATCTATAAAGTACTATTTAGCCTTTTAATAGAACTAAGACTGTACTGGGCATGCTGTTGATTATCCTGCTTTTTTCACTCTATACTTTCATTTTAACCCCCCTCCCCTCCGCGTCCCCCATCCTCTCACAGTGTTATGTGTGAGAAAACATTTCCAGACTCATTGTAACATCTCCCATCCTCTGAATGGCCCCATTGGCAACCAGGCTGTGCCGGCTTTCAAACGGAGAAGGCATCACTAGGCCACTCACCCCAACTGCTTGCATGATCACTGGTTCCCAATTTTCTATGAGGTATCTATATCAGATCATGCCTAAAAGGAGTGAGAATTGCTTGGCGAATTTGTGCTTTTATTTATTTTTATGTTTGCACCTATTGAATAAAGACAATTTTAATCCTGGGGAAGAAGTAGAAAAAAAATCTCGTGATTTTAATTTTATTCTGTTAGCAATTGCATGATGTAAGCACCAGAGAGATGACGTGTTTTTTCTCCTGTGGTTCATTTCTATTTTACTTGTCCTATTCCAAAAGAGCAGTATTAAGTGAGACAAAGGTATCAATAAGGAAAATTAGAGCCAGAAGAAGGAAGGAACTGTCAGGGAACAATTAGTGTGATGGGAAACTATGTTGTGCTTCCTCAGAAAGTGTGACAAATATGTTACGTTTACTTCAGTTTCTGGAAGCTGCACGTGAGGGATATAACATTATTTCCTTTGTCTTGTTGGTGTTCCATTTTATTCATGAAAGAAAAAAAATGAGAGAAAATAAAAGGTCTCAGAACTCACAAAGTAAAGATATTTTTCTAATTCAAAGTTAAACTCCAGAGTTTTAATTCTCTATTAAAGTGGGTTTGGGTTAAAAATTCTTTTCTACAAACTAATTGTATATGCTACTCCTATCTATCTGTTTATTAGCACTGTTTTGGGGTCAGGAAATTCTTCCTTATTTATAGTTTTAAAACATATTTTTCATAATCTTTGAAATTAACAAACTCTTATTGGATATCTATTTTAAGACATTGTTACAGGTTTAAGACTTTTTCCTCTCTAGCAAAGACATGTGCTCTGATAGAGCTGAAACACAATATCTATGTAAAATAACCACGGTGCCCTTCAGGGAAACCTTTGTGCCCTGGCAGATAAAGTGTCCTGGCATGTCACATATGGGAAGGGGTAGGGAAAAGATTCCATGGAATTATTTTGACATAAAGCTGGTGCATTTGAAAATTCAACAGGCTGAGCCATAGAAAGATTGCATCAGAGTGGGGTGTAGGAATGGCTTAACTCAAGGAAAGCAGACCAGTTGGATAGCTTGGGGCTTGAAGACAGAAGCAGTATGAGAAGTGATGGAAAGGACAGCAGAAATACTTTAAGAAAATATTATTTTCTAGAATTTCTAACTGTATTCTGTTAAGTAAAAACAAAAGCCACCCTTGATTTGTCAAAATTGATAAAAATGACGTAGCAAGTACAGTAGAAGTGAGAATTTTCCTGCTAAGTTTGGGGTGGAAGTTGGAAAGCTGACCAATTGTATCTTTTTGATTCATGTATTTAAAATTAAGGTGGAGGATCAGAAGCAATGAATATGGGTTAATTGACTCTATTCAGATTGCTACTTCCCTCTTTATGATAGACTTACTGGGAATAGCAAATAATATAAAGTTAATCTAGATTTGTTTTAAAAATGTGTTACTACTGTTGTTTCAAGGTCAAGTTTATTTTGCTTGTTGATGAAACTGGTTGTTTATCACATAACTCTAGGTCATAAAAGTACAGTTTGAATTTCCAATGTTTCTAATGTTTCTTTTTCTTTTGAAAAATAATCAAAGAAAAAGTTCTGCTGTGTTCTGGTTGCTTCTATATGAATCTCATAGCAATCATGACTTTCGATTTAGTTTACAGAACTTTCATTGTATTTTATCATAAAGGAATGAAAGAATGGATTATTTTTTTCTTTTTTGTCTCAAATAATAGACTGGTATACGTTTTAAATGTTTATTTTTCCAAAAGTATACTTGTTACAGATTAGGTTTCATCAAAAGAAGTTCAGTATTAAAGACAAACGAGTTTTCTTTGTTGAAGTAGATATTGTTAAGCTTTAAAATCAAATGAAAGTATGAGTGATCATATTATACTGTAGTACGTTTTTGTAATAAATTTTCCAGATAAAACCATTTGTTGAAATCATCAAAGAGATGTTAATCCTACTTTAGCATTAATGCAAAGTTAAAATAACCGACAATAAAAAAATTATCTGGGAAGTTTTGAGTATACTGAGATAAGGTTTATTGTAGTCCTTCTTTTCATGCATACTGCTGTTACAATTTTAGGAGGTTTCAAAATCCACATGAATGACCTCATTCAGCCCTCAAGCTGCTTAATTCCCGGCCTAATTCACCTTCACTCTGTAGCTACCAGTTACAGGACCAACTGCAGTTTGGACAGAACTGCATCATTCTGGAAATTTTAAAACTACTCTGTCTCTTCTGATTGCCATCTTTTTCTGGTTCTATCTCAGCTTTATTCCCACTGCATTGTTCTTTAACTGTGAAGATCTCTAAGCCCCTTAAATTCATTGGGAATAGGATTCTGTCGTCTTCATCTTTGTACTGTCAGTGCCCAGACCAAGCCTGGTATGTAATAGTCACTCAAATATTTGAAGAGTAAATGACTAAATGATCATATCAAATACTTGCCCATTGTTTGCTGTTTCTGAATTGTAAGAGGTCTTCATGATAATTGATGATCTTAATAATGTGAGAATATGATTCTCTTACCTTAGTAAAATAGCCATCAGTTTATTGGATAATAGTTATATGGAAAAGAAGAAACTACTGTGATAAATATTTATGCTTTTAAACAGAAGTGGTAAGTAGAGTTAATAATAAATAACTTACTTATTGAAGGTTTTCAAAAAACTAGATGCACCAGAGTCTTACCTATACGTCTTATGTGTTTTTATTCAAAATTTTTAAAAATGAGGAAACAGAGACGTTAAGTAACCTGTTCTTGATCTTTAAGCCGGCTAAGGATATTAAGCCAGTACTAATAAACTTAAGGAGCAAACTCGTCAATATATAGGATACTAGAAAAAATAAGCAGGATATATTTTAAATATCTTTTGGAAGCTTCTCAAAGGATATTACATTGAGCATGATAGGCTGGCATGTTATTTCATGTTTGAGTTTTGTTTAAGTAAAGCATTTGTAAATTGTCCATTTAAATCTATTTATTTTGGAAAGCAAATAAATTTACCCTGTGAAGAGCATCCTTATTTTGAGGGATGGCTTATTGCTGTTACTAAACTTTGTAGATAACATGTTGAAAAGAATACTACAGGCTGGGCACAGTGGTTCATGTCTATAATCCTAGCACTTTGGGAGAATGTGGAGGGTGGATCACTTGAGGTCAGGAGTTCCAAACCAGCCTGGCCAACATGGAGAAACCCCATCTCCGCTAAAGTACAAAAATTATCTGGATGTGGTGGCACATGCCTGTAATTCCAGCCCAGGACGCTGAGCCACGGGAATAGCTTGAACCTGGGAGGCAGAAGTTGCAGTGAGCCCAGATTGCATCACTGCATGCCAGCCTTGGCAACAGAGTGAGACTCTGTCTCAAAAGAAAAGAAAAGAAAAGAAAAGAAAGAAAAGAAAAGAAAGAGAAGAGAAGAGAAGAGAAGAGAAGAGAAGAGAAGAGAAGAGAAGAGAAGAGAAGAGAAGAGAAGAGAAAAGAGAAAAGAAAAGAAAAGAATACTACCGAGAGATCAAAGAATGCCCAAAGTTCACCTTTCCCAGCCAGAATTGTGGGTGTGGCCTCCCTAGCCATGCTAGTGGTGGATGAGGTGTTTAACAAAGGAAATGTCAGACCTTCCTTTGGTTGCCAGTTCAGTGTAGTTTTTTGGAATGAGTTTACTAAATTTCTTCTAAAGTGAGCAGTTCCATATCCAAGAAGTAAAATGGAGCAAGTTGAAAAATTGTCCTTCTGCCTGTGTTTCAGTTTAGATTGTTTCTAGGCGCACTGCTAACTTTCTTTATGACTTTGGGTAGACTCAGTCTTTATTGGTATTTGAACTTTTAATGTCTGTTGTGTGCTCCCCTTAGATACATTTAAAACTTTAAAGCATTTGGGCAGGGGGAATGGGTAAGGATCCAGTTGTATTTAAGACTCTCAGGACCCATCTTAATAATGGTATCTATTCTCATGAGGGAGAAATGAAAGGCAAGGCTTACATCAGTCTAGTCTCCTCACTTAGAAATCACAACATTCCCAAGGTCAGAAACGGTGTGAAGTAAGTCTCTAAACCCATTTTGGAGGGCAGTACATCAGAAATACAGCGGAAATTGCTCTTTAGCTGTACGTGAGTCTCATTTTAATCACCACTGTTTATATTCTTTATGTCCTGCCTTTCTTTTTATGTTGAGTTTGTTTCGCCTTGTAAAAATTAAGAAGAGCATGTTCTTGCTTTTAAATGTGAGAATTGAATTATTAATAATTTTTGGGTAAAAATATCACCTCCCATTTCTTCTACCAAAAGCAGCACATTTTTACAGACTTTGCACCTCACTGAAAATAGTCATTTAAAGTTTTCACTAGTTCAGCATTTAAAGCTTTTTATTTCCCCCTTGATTTATAACACAGCTGTTTCTTGAATAGAAAAAATTCAAGGACTACATGCAATCTAATTGGATTACATTCTTTGTATGACTCCTGAATTTAGTGGAGGCTACTAATCAAATCTTGATGTATTTTCTGTTTATTTTATGAATTTAATTAATCAAGTCAAGATGGTTATAAGTAGAGCAGATTACTCCTACTATATCATATTAGGATGATCTCTTCATGTCCTTTTCTTTCATACTATATGAGAAATTCATTAAGGGTAGCATTGTGCCGTCCTCCGTCAAGCCTTATATACTTCTTTGCGCTTATGATGTTGTAGCAACCTTAAACTATTAAGACTTGTTTATGAACAGTGAAGCTCCATCATTCCAACAGATTCAGCATGCTAATTCACTCTAGTTCAAATCCACATTCTAGTTGAATCCCCACAGTGTAACTTGACATTTAGAGAAATTGATTCATACCATTTTAGAGCAATATGATATACGTGACAGAATCAAGGATGAAAGAGATACCTTGTTGGCTAGGTGATGACATTGTAGATGCATTTCACATTTCTTTCTCTTTTTTTATTATAGCTCTTCTCCCTGCTTAGTTTTTACTTCTCCCTCACTCTTTCTTCTTCAAGATTCCTCTAATGTTAACGTCTTTGGCAGCTTGGCCAATGTTGACAACTACTTTTGATTACCTGGTATTTTAAAATACTTTTATTCTAAAATTATTTATTATAAACAAAATCCGTGCAAAGCAAATGAATAAATGTGATGGTTAATAGAATATATGTGGAAATAAGTAGCTTCTTATATAAGTGAAAGAACTGGTGTTGAAAATTCCATGTAAAATTAATTAAAATTAAAATTGCATTTATAAGATTATTGAGTCTTTTTTTTCTGGAAAGAGTTTTATGTAGTTGTTTGGGGGTTGTTTGGGTTTTACTGTCAGGAATAGATTCTTACTAAGTATCAGATTCTTTATTAAGCAGTCATCATTTTAGGTCTTATGATGTTGGGAAATCAGATGGGCTTAGGGAAAATTGGCGAAGTATGGAAAAATTACATAATGAAAAATTCCATCTATAAAGATGTATGATTGTTGCTTTTCTTCTCCCTATGTCTAGATAGTTAGAGATGATTGTATTCTTGGATTGTTTCATTTTCAAAATTGAAAGTTAGTTTTTTTTTTTTAATGGGTATCGGGCTGGGCATAGTGGCTCACACCTGGAATCCCAGCACTTTAGGAGGCTGAGATGGGTAGATCACCTGAGGTCAGGCAGGAGTTTGAGACCAGCCTGATGAACACAGTGAAATCCTGTCTCTACTAAAAATCCAAAATTAGCTGGGCGTGATGGTGCGTGCTTCTAATCCCAGCTACTTGGGAGGCTGAGGCGGGAGGATTGTTAGAACCTGGAAGGCTGAGGTTGCAGTGAGCCGAGGCCATGCCATTGCACTCCAGCTTGGGCAACAAGAGCGAAACTCCATCTCGGGGGGAGGGGGGGAAAGGGTATCAAAGGATGCGGAATGTGATGGGGAATAAAGAAAGCACATACTGTATAGCAGAACATAGTAAACATAAAGAAGTCACAGTGTCATATAAAAAAGAAAATGTATTGCTATAATAACAAATTTAAATGACATTAGATACCAGAATTAGTTTTCGGTTCTTTTTTGTTTTTCCTTTTAAGCTCCAACAGAATGAGTTTGTCAGTTCTTTCCATACCTTGGTATAGATTGCAACCTCTATAAATATGTTAAGTAATGGATTTCTAAGATGATTATTTACAAAAAATGGGGTGTGTGAATGTATAAATATAAAGTAAATATATATATTCTGAAATGTGTATTATATATGCATATATATATTCAACTATTTTTAACAATATGAGCTTGAGTTTCTTTCAAGACTAAAGGCAAAATGTATTTTTTCATTGCTTTAGTTTGTGCAAAACGTCCAATAAAATTGTGGTGATCCATTTGCAAAAGCAAGAAAATGGAACTATATACACATTTTATAATCAATCAATGAGTATTTGTATAGGTACTGGTGATTATTAGCGCTTCTAGACTGTAAAAAATGTTACTATGTTTCTCTGAAAGTGTAGTGTCTATGTAGCCAGTGGGTCAGATACACAAAATGGGTAACCACTGGCATTGTGTTTCAGCCTTCAGATCTAACAAATAATAATAATAAAAAAAACCATTTGGATATGATTAAAGAACAAAGAAACAAGGGGATAGAGTACAGCCAATTCAGAAAATAAAGAACAGTTGGTTTACCCTAATTATAGCCATCTTGATTTTTCTTTTTTCTTTTGTATGTATCAACTGGAAGTTTGGTAAAAATTAAATCTTTAGCCCAATTATAGAAATAAATTCATTGCAGATTTCCTAAGGTGACTTTATGCTTTCCTTAAACTCAAATCTTAAAATTCAATCGTAGTTTGTATTAGTCACAAGTCTTTCCTTTGGTATAGTAAAACCGTTTTTTTATTTCTTAAAACTGAATATCTCATATCTACCATCATCTAAATTGAAGATATGTTAACATAAATGAAAAAATCATATCGATATCAAAGATTCAACTGAGTTAACAGAATTTTTGCACTTGGATTAGGTTGAGTTGTGCAAAAGTGGCTGAACCTAAGAAAATGATATAACATTTATGTATATTATAATGAATTTTGCAGCTTGTTTATGGGAACAGGTCAAGCATTAAAATGAGGACTATGTTATGATTCACCCTTTTTCATCACAAAGCTTTTCGTAGATAAGTTACAGAAATAGGTGATTTTTTTTTTTACTTTTTTAAGGAATATGAATTTATTGATTTTATAGAATACCTTATTGTACTCTTCTTATTACTGCTTTTCCCACTTTTTATCATAAGTATCTTTATTCCATATTTATCCCATGCAGGACGTTATGTGTTTACTTTGTAAATGTTTTAGGAAGAATGACACCGGTGATTTTATTGTTAGGTGCATATTACGTGATCTCTTTGTTAACAAACATGAGTTTTTATTATTTGACAGTTATTAAACACAGATACATGAGTAAATATGGAGCAGAGAAACACTACTTTCAATAACAAAGGTCCGTTGATACATTGCGTGGTTTTATATGTTGCAAATTTGATGACTTTCTCTATGTTAATTTTCCTCTATATTTTTATTGAGTCCTAAAGCACTTGCCTCCACCCACCTCCCAACACACACATGCACACACACACACACACGTGCACATACACATGCATAGTAGCTGAAGCTTCAAAATGAAAACATATGCAGATGTGCCTATTGATTTCTGGTCATGCTGAGCTAAAGGGAATATAAAGAAATAAGGTTTGTTAAAAACTGGAAAGTTATTTAGTATTTTGTATTTTAATTGCTTCTTTGCTATCTAGCACTAGTAGTTTTCTGCCAATTAATGGAATGTTGTAAATTTAAGAAATGTTAGCAAGAGTTACAGGTGATTGATAGTATTATTTTGTAGTATGAAGCATGTTTTAAATCTTGTTAGAATCCCCAGAACTTAACATGGAAATTAGAATAGAGGTGACATGTGCATCTCTATTCTAAACCATTTTGTCATACTACCACAATTTTTTCCTTCTAAAACAGACTTCATGAAATCTTCAGAATTCTGAATCCATTAATCCATTTGACTTTCCCTTTATTTCTTTTTCTTTCTTTTTTTTGTTTTTGTTTTTTGTTTTCGAGACATTGTCTCACTCTGTTACCCATGCTGGAGTGCAGTGGCATGATCATGGCTTACTGCAACCTCTGCCGTCCGGCTCACGAGATCACATTAGCTACTCGAGTAACTGGGGCTATAGGCATGCACCACCACGTCCTGCTGATTTTTTGTGTTTTTGTAGAGATGAGGTCTTGCCATGTTGCCCAAGCTGGTCTCGAACTCTGGGCTCAAGCCATCCGGCTGCCTCAGCCTCCCAAAGTGTTAGGATTACAGGGATGAGCCACTGAGCCTAGCCTGACTCTCCATTTCTTATAACAGTACCTCTTAATCAGGAGAGCACATTAGAATTGCCCACGAGGCTTCTAAAATATGCACATACCTAGAACCCATCCTCAGAGAATCTGATGTTTAGGTAAGAGTGGCAAGTATGCTTAACAAAAACTGTGCATTGATTCAGATGCCTCTTGATGTCATGTCCCAACCAAACTTTCTTACTCTGTCTCATGTTATTTTCTCTGGTTACCCTCTGTTCTGCTTTAACCATGCCACAAATGATATAATACAAATACTTTTTCATTTTATGCATATATTAATAATACTTTCGTACGTGGCGTTTCTACCGCCTGAAACACCTTTTACTTCCCTCTCCATCCTCCCTTTCTCTCCACTCCAGTTCTTTGATCTGTCAAACAATGAGTTTTCTTCTTAGATTCTCCTTTAATGGCAAACATTTCCTTACTTCCCCAGGTAGAAATAATCACTCTGTCTTTTATGTTTACCATTTATATTTGATTATGATTTTTAAGTGTTCATCTTTTCCATTAATCTGTGAGCTCAGTGAAATCATGTAATTTATCTTACTTGTGTTTATGTTAAATGAATACATGAATGACTAATAAATTGACAGCTTTGTTAGGAATTTAAATGTAGAGTGTTTTCATAAACATTGCTTTTAAGGGCAATATTCCATTGAGATTCATGATCAACCACCAAGACATATGTTGATACCTACATAACATTATTTATCTTAACATATATTCTAAAAATTTTATGCATATAGGTATTTATTTCTTTTCTTCATTTTTTTCCCTTGTACCTACAGACGAAATCTCACAAAACTGTCCCTTATCTTCAGTCACATGCTGGCAGAAATTAAAGCAATCTTTCCCAATGGTCAATTCCAGGGAGATAACTTTCGTATCACAAAAGCAGATGCTGCTGAATTCTGGAGAAAGTTTTTCGGAGACAAGTAAGTAAAAATCATTTTTATAGTTGTGGATCTATCTTTCAAGGGTTACTGTGTCCTCTCTTTAGTTGCATATGATATATATTTCACTTGAGTATTTTGTGAATATATTTCGTTATTTTTGATAAGCATTTTGATTGATCATTTTTCTGTTATAGCCACCAGAGGTATGCCTCAATAATGCAATGGTGTTTAAACCATTAAGTAAATAGTATACAATGTTATTTATTTCATGAACATTCATTGAGTTTGTTCTGAGAAGCAAAGGCATGTAACAGTCTTTATACATGAGAAGCTGATAACTTCTTATAATTTAATATATACTTAACATATAAAATAAAAGGTAGAAGGGAATAGAGACATTAAAAAATGGTGTAAGTAAATTTCTCTGACAATTTAGAGGGGAATAGTTGCTTCAGGATCCCAGCGACCAGGGACTGCTTCCTGGAGGAGGTGATATGTTAAGCTTGGTTAAGATCTGAAATCAAGGTGAGAGAATGCTCTGGCACCCTGATCCAGCCTTTCTTTGTTTTACTGCACAGAGATTATATATGTGTGAACAAGATATGAGGATAACGTTATCACAAATGTGTAGCATGTTGCAAAGTAGCTAAAGTTTTCTTTGGTATGTCCTACAGAGACACAGATTCTGGTGGGCTTGATAAATGATGGAATGGAATGTCTAAAGTCAGCATAATTTATATAAAAGTTGGAAACTTCGTAATAAATTTCCTAGTATAATGATCAAGAATGAGCATCTGGAGGCAAGTGGTTTCCTCAATAACCTTTTAAGGATCACCTTTAATGAGAGTCCTCAGACTCAGAATGTCCTAGAGCACAGGCAAAGCCCTGGCTGAGTAGTAGGGAAGAAGTGTGATTGCTTACATAGATTATTGTTTTAATCTTGTATCACAGGTCTGTATTTGTCCTTTAACTGATGAAATTAGACACAAACATTGTTAGTATATGCTTTTTTTTTTTTTAGTACTTTGATGTGGTGAACCGCAATATTGGTTTTCCTTTGTCGTTGCTGTTGTTTTTCTTTACAAAGTGCTATGTTTACTATAGCCACCACCAAGATTGGAATGTACCTACATAGAGTAATGTACATTTCATTAGGCACATAATTTTTTTGGCTTCCAAAATATTAAAGCCTATTTCTCACATTATAATAAAATGTATCCTGAAATATTTTTAGGCACTAAAGGAGAAAATGCCATTTTGCCATTAACATGGAAATTCTGTGTTGTAGCAATCTAGTTATTTAATACGTTCCTATATTCCTTGAGAAATGAAGAATTTTAGAAAAAAGTTTATCCTTATCTGAATTAGAATAACACAGCCAACAGTATACTAATTAAATATTTATTAATTGTAAGAAGCAGAATGGTCCTGCCAAATTCATGGTGTAGGAACTGAGAGGGTTTCCTGTCGTTACAGTTCATGTATTAACATTGTAAGCTTAGCAAACGGTCGGTAACCTTCAAAATAAACTTTCTCTAAAAGTTTTAAGAGAATATATAAGAAAAATTCATTGTGATATTTCTTTTTGAAAACTGAAAATTCTGGTGAGCTATAAAATTGTTTACTTGTCATAAGGTCAATAAAAATGGAAAGATTACTCACACGTTTTTTTAAGAGAGGAGTTTACATTGCTGGCACCTCAAGCCACAGAAAATTATACATTTGAGACATCTTTATTTCCCTTTATTTATAACCACAGACATCAAGGGGCAGAAATTTCTTTTCAACTGCTACATGAGTGAAATTACTACTACATCAAACGAGGGATTCTTGAAACAGTGATTACATACTTTCCCTACCTCCCAAGTCTTTTCACCTTTGTCTCCTGTTTTTACAAATTAAGAAAGCTGCTTAATTTTTCTTTTTTTGTGGATGAGTGCCAAATTTCATGCTCCTTTTGGAACTTATATGTATTACCGTAGTCATCCAAATTAATGATTCTTTTATTAGATAATTGGAGAAAGTATCTTTTTATTCTTCCTAGGTTTTCATCTTGTGGTTCCATAATATTTTATTGAATGAATGAACATATGCATCAATGTATACTTTCAAAAGGTTGAATTCTTTCTTTTTTTTTTCCATTATCCTCTAATACTGTTTGTATTTTCCCAAAACTTAGTTCTTCTGTGGGAGTATGCCTGTCATTTATCTCACTGTTCATTGAGGCCATGTGAGAATGCCTTCATTTAGCCTAACCAGTGCCTTTAAACTTGAAAACAGCATTGTTTCCTAAAACAAAACCATTAATCCATTCATGAGGGCAAAGCCCTCATAATCTAACCACCTCTTAAATATTCCACTTCTTAATACAGTCACAATGACAATTAATTTTGACATGAGTTTTGGAAGGGGCATTCAAACTACAGCACTGTTTTTTGTTTTGTTTTGTTTTGTTTTTGAAGACGTGGTAGTGTTACCCTCTCTGCTCTGGGCCCAAACCCAGCAGCGAAGAGGCACTGCCTGCCTTGTGGCCCAAGAGGACAATAACACAACATGTATCATGGCAAACTTGTTGGGATATTCTGTTTAAGGTCAATTTGTATGAAAACGAATATACTATTTTAACAGTGCAGTCATGCTTTTGCTTTCATACTTTGTTGACCAGGAGATAGAAATCTGTAGGAAAACAAAAGTGACGTTATTGACTAAATGTGTCTAAGTATGTTCAGCAAAATGAGACAATACTAAACTGAATCCTCACATTCTGGAATAATAGCTTATAATCTAGAAACTTTAAGCATGAAGCTCAAAAAGTATATTACCAGCTGCTAAAAAAAGAAGAACATTAATGTGATTAGACTCTGGGTGGCAGTTATTTTTCTCAGCAAGTCAGGTAGCAGCTCATGAGTTACTTATTTAAGTACTTTTTGACATTTAGAAAAGTGATTGATTAAAGTGGTGACTTCTAAGATTTTAGTGTACCAATCACCTGAGCAGTGTACACTGTACCTAATATGCAGTCTTTTATCCCTTACCCTTCTCTTACTGTTCCCCACCATGACCCCAAAGTCCATTGTGTCATTCTTATGCCTTTGTGTGGTCATAGCTTGGCTCCCACTTTTAAGTGAGAACGTTTGATATTTGGTTTTCCATATCTGAGTTACTTCACTTAGAATAATGTTCTGTAGCTCCATCCAAGTTGTTACAAAAGGCAGTATTTCATTCCTTTTTCTGGCTGGGTAATATAGTTCATGGTGTGTATATACCATATTTTCTTTATCCACTTGTTGGTCGTTGTGCACTTAGGTTGGTCCGGTATCATTGCAATTGCAAATGTACTGCTATAAACAAGCATGTGCATGTGTCTTTTTCATATAATGACTTCTTTTCCTTTGAGCAGATAACAGGCAGTGGGCTGCTGGATTGAATGGAACTCTACTTTTAGTTCTTTAAGGCATCTCCATACTGTTCTTCACAGTGGTTGTACTAATTTACACTCCCACCAACAATGTAAAAATATTCCCTTTTCGCAACATCCACATCAACATCTATTGTTTTTTAAGATGTTTAACAACATCTGTTTTTTAAAATTATGGTCATACTTACAGGAGTAAGGTGGTGTGTCATTGTGGTTTTCATTTCTATTTCCCCAGTGATTACTGAAGTTGAGCATTTTTTCATATGTTTGTTGGCTGCTTGTATATCGTCTTTTGAGAAATATCTATTCATGTACTTTGCCCACTTTTTGATGGGATTGTTTGTTTACTTCTTGCTGATTTGTTTGAGGTCCTTATAGGTTCTAGATACTAGGCCGTTGTCAGATGCATAGTCTGTGAATATGTTCCCCCAACTCTGAGTTGTCTGTTTACTCTGCTGATTGTTTCTTTTGCTGTGCAGAAGCTTTTTAGTTTAATTAGGCCCCATTTATTTATTTTTGTTTTTATTGTATTTGCTTTTGGCGTCTTAGCCATGAATTCTCTGCCTAAGCTAATGTCCAGAAGAGTTTATTTGATATTATCTTGGAGGATTTTTATGGTTTCAGGTCTTAGATTTCAGTTTTTGATCCATCTTGAGTTGATTTTTTAGTAAGGTGAGAGATGGGGATCCAGTTTCATTCTTCTACATGTGGCTTGCCAGTTTTTCCAGCACAGTTTATTGAATAGGGTATCCTTTTCCAAACTTATGTTTTTGTATGCTTTGTCAAAGATCAGTTGGCTGTAAGTATTTAGCTTTACTTGTGGGTTCTCTATTCTGTTCCATTGGCCTATGTGGCTGTCATTATACCAGTACCATGCTGCTTTGGTAACTGTAGCCTTGTGTTGTAATTTGAGCTCAGGTAGTGTGATGCCTCCAGATTTGTTCTTTTTGCTTAGTATTGCTTTGGTGATGGTCTCTTTTTTGCTTCCATGTCAATCTTAGGATTGCTTTTCCTAGTTCTGTGAAGAATATTGATGGTGTTTTGATAGGAATTGCATTGATTCTGTAGATTGATTTGAGTGGTGTGGTCATTTCATTCTTCCCACCTATGAGCAGGAGATGTTTCCATTGTTGTGCCATCTGTAATTTCTGTGTTTCAATGTTTTGTAGTTTTCCTTTTAGAGATCTTTCACCCCCTTGGTTAAGTATATTTCTAAGTGTCGTATTTTTTTTTTCAGCTGTGGTAAAGGGGATTGAGTTCTTGGTTTGATTCTCAGCTTGATTTTGTTGGTGTATAGCAGTGCTACTGATTTGTGTACATTGATTTTGTGTCCTGAGACTTTACTGAATTCATTGATAAGATTAGGAGCTTTTTGGATGAGTCTTTAGGCTTTTCTGTGTATAGGATCATGTAATCAGTGAACAATGACAGTTTGACTTCCTCTTTTCCAATTTGGATGTCGCTTATTTCTTTCTTTTATCTGCTTGCTCTGGCTGTAACTTCTAGTACTGTGTTGAGTAGAAGTGGTGAAAGTGGGCATCTTTGTCTGGTTCCAATTCTCAGGGGGAATGCTTTCAACTTTTGCAATTCAGTATGATGTTGCCTATAGGTTTACCCTATATGGCAAATTTATTACTTTGAGGTAAATCTCTTCTATGCCTATTCGGTTGATATAAAGAGATGCTGGATGTTATAAAATGCTTTTTCTGGGTCTATTGAGATGATCATATTTAAAAAAAAATCTCTATATGTGATATGTCACATGTATTAACTTGCGTGTGTTAAACTGTCCTTGTGTCTCTAGGAAGAAACCCAGTTAATTGTGATGTATTACTTTTTGTTGTGCTGTTCGATTACTTAACTAGCATTTTTTTGAGGATTTTTGCATCTATGTTCATCAGATATTGGTCTGTAGGTTGTTGTTATTATGTCTTTTCCTGGTTTCGATATTAGGATGATAGTGGCTTCATAGAATGATTTAGGGAAGATTCCCTCTTTCTCTGTCTGTTGGAATAGTTTCAGTAGGATTAATATCAATTTGTCTTTGAATGCCTGGTAGATTTCAGCTGCGAATCTGTCTTGTCCTGGACTCTTTTTGTTTGCATTTTTTAAATTACCGATTCAATCTCACTGCTTGTTACTGTTACTGGGTGGCAGTAAACCTTACCCAGCTCTCATGCAGTTGGGGAGGCTGATATCACTCCCACAGCGCTATGGTAACAATGCTTGATTTAGATCCAGGCAGCCTGTACACAGAGCTCAGACCTGCCCCAGGCCATAAGCTTTCAAGCCGTGCCCCTCTTTGTCTGCCCACAAGGCCAGGCGCCCAGCTCCTACACTCCTGTCTGTACACACTTCCCGCTTGCTGCAGCAAATTCCCCCTTCTGTTCAAGGGAATTTGTTCTACTTTAGATTATATTACAAAATTCAGTTGGGAGCTTCTTTCACCCTGTGTTGTTCCCTGAGCTCATTGGCTGACTTCCAGAGGGTCCCTGTGAGATATGGTAAGGAATAGCTTCCCTCAGTTCATGCTGGAGACTGGGAATACCTACATGGCTCTTCTTCCTTGGAAGGGTAAAGGTTTTCTCCAGTGGCCTGGATTTTTAGATTCCCTGGAGGGGATGTGTACTTGGAGGCAGGCTCTCCCACTCATAATCTGAGGACTTACAGTTTTTCACCTTTCTCACATGGTAGCCTGCCAGTTTTTTCAAAGGGTCTATGGAATCTGTTTTCCTAAGTTCCTGTGTTGCTTCTTTGAAAAAAAAAAAAAAATCACAGTATGAATCTCTGCACATTATTCTGTCCTTCCAAGTGGGAGATGCATGCTAACACTGCCTCCATCCCATCTGCCATCTTGAAAAACAAAAGTAAAAACGAACATTGAGAAGACATAGACATATATTTCCAAACAAATTATAATTAAATTAGAAAGATAGAGTCTAACTCTTGAGTCCTCTTATGTATCCTCTCATCCCCATACTTCATTTAGTTTAAGTTATCTTCAGATTTAAATTCGTACTCTGCATTACGCCAACAACCTTCTGATAGGTCTTCTTATCTCCAATAACAACCTATCCAATTGTTCTTAGGAGACCAGTGAGGTCTCTAAAAAGCAGAGGTAGTCATTCCAGTCTTCGCTTGAAGTGTTTGCATGAATATTAATTCTAGGTGAAAATCTAAAATCGCATTAACATCACAAGCTTTAGAAATTGTTTTTTTTTTCTGGCTTCACGTTTTGTTCCTGCTTATGATTTGTGTATGCTTTACTCATCTGCAAAGAAACAAATGACTCAACATTACTCATATTTCGTAAAGTACATCTCACTTTTTACTCCTCATTGTCTTTGTTTTTTTATGTTGCATTCACTGCTTGGATAGCCAGTCACCCCTGCTTTACCCAGTGTTGCCACTTTGGAAGCTTTACTTTGGTACCCTAATGGATATCCCTGCCCTGTACTGCCAGGTACCTAAGCTCACATCTGTTGTAATAGATTACAGTGAACTGCTGACATGTTCCCCCATTTCTCAACTGAGAGGTTTCCAACAAGCTAGTAAGTTTCTTTAGGAGCAGAGACTGCGTCTTACTTATTTTTGTGTTTTTGTGCCTGACACATTTCCTAGAATGTTTAGGCACTAATAATTGTTAACACATTACATGAATAATTGCATGGATGAATGATGTCTGTCTTCTCAATTTGCATTGACTTCATTATATACAAATTGACCTCTTTTTAAATAATCAGTTCCTACATTTCTGTTTCTTAGATGCCTCTCTTCCCACTTTCTTTTCGTCTGTCCCAGAATTTTGATACCTTTCTTTACGTTCAGTTCAGAAGTCCACTTTTCTGATTTTTTTCTCATTCATACATACCCTTCTATGTGATCTATGTTAATTACTCTATGCTTTGGTTGCTGTTGTATTTTAGACACATTTAAATATTGTAGAATGTGCTTACTATGTGGGTCTTTCTTGCTCGAATGCAAGACTCTTCTACGATTTTCTATGCAAAAGTTAATGAAGACACACATTTATTAGAATTATTGTATGTCAGACTTTGTGTTGAGTGCTTTCACATATGCTAGCTTCATTTTCAATAGAATCTCTAAGCTGTTCTCTAAACGGCTGTTGAATGAGTCCTTTAGGTACTGTATACATTGTAGACATTCAGGAGTTGTTGGTTGAATGTATGAGTATAGGATGCAACTTTCCTACCATTTAAGCTCTCTCTTCCTTTACTTCTGTTCTGTTCTTGAGTCAAGTTGGCTTATTTGGCTCTTTCCTGACACATCAGCAGTTATAGGTTTCTATGTCTTTGCTCTTACTGCTCCTTTTACTTGAAGATTTTTACAATCTCTGGCATAAAAAATTCTTACTAATGCCTCAAAAATAATCTTGCTCATGATTTTTCCCATTAGTGTTATTACTAGATCTCTTCTTAAACTTCCCTAAGCTCTGGCTTATCTTCTGCATTTACTATTTTCATGGTTTTATTACAATTATTTGTCTAGTTGTCATACTTCCCCCTAGACTCTATGCTCCATTAAATCAGGCTTATTTATTCATCTTTGTATTTCTAAAGTGGCTCAGCACAGTGTTTTGTTCATCATTGTAACAAGATACAAAATCAGCTAAGGCGCCAATTATAATTTTCTACCATAAGAAGTATTCAGTTTGGGAAAGACAAGGTATAAAAAGAAGATAAATACTTAAAATCAGTTCTGTACCATTAGAAAATTACATAATGTCACAAATGGTAAGTTAATTTACTAGTATAGATATACCTCAGAGATATGTGGGTTAGTTTGAGACTACCGCAACAAAGTATGTATCACAATGAAGTGCATATTGCAATAAAGCAAGTCACATAGATTATTTTTGGCTTCCTAGTGAATATAGAAGTTTTATTTACACTATATTGTAGGCTGTTAGGGTGCAATAGCATTATGTCTAAAAAATGTGTGTGCCGTAACTAAAAACTAAATTGCTAAAAAATGCTAACAATCAGATGAGCCTTCAGTGAGATGTAATCTTTCAGCTGCTTGAGAGTTTTGCCTTGATGTTCATGGCTACCGACTGATCGCGGTGGTGGTTGCTGAAAGTTAAGGCAGCTGTGGTGATTTCTTAAAATTAGGCAGCAGTGAAGTTTGCTACATCAATTGATTGTTCCTTTCATGAAATATTTATCTGTAACATGCGGTGCTGTTTGATAGTATTTTACTCACAGTAGAGCTTCATTCAAAATTGGAGCCAGTCCTCTCAACCCCTGCTAAAGCTTTATCAACTAAGTGTATGTAATGTGCTAAATCCTTTATTGTAATATCAACAATGTTCAAAGCATCTTCACCAGGAGTAAATTACACCTTAAGAAAGCACTTTTTTTCTCTTCTATAAGAAGCAACTTTTCATCTCTTAAAATATTATGAATTTGTTGTCAATTTAGCCACATCTTTAGTCTCTACTTCTACTTCTAATTCTCTAGTAATTTCTACATTTACAGTTACTTCTTCCACTGAAGTGTGGAAGTCCTCAAAGTCATCCATGAGGCCTGAAATTCACTGTTTCCAAACTGCTGTTAATGTTGATATTTTGACCTCCTCCCTTGAATCATGAATGTTCTTAATGGCATTAGAATGGTGAATCCTTTCCACAAGGTTTTCAATTTTCTTTGTGATTTGTTAGAGGAGTCACAATATAGGACAGCTATAGTGTTAGGATATGTTTTTGTTATTTGTTTATTTTGTTTTTGTTTTGTTTTGCTTTGTTTTTGGACAGAGTCTTGCACTGTCACCAGGCTGGAGTGCAGTGGTATGATCTCAGCTCACTGCAACCTCCACCTCCTGGGTTCAGGAAATTCTCCTGCCTCAGCCTCGCGAGTAGCTGGAACTGCAGCTGCAGGCATGCACCACCAGGCCCAGCTAATTTTTGTATTTTTAGTAGAGATGGGGTTTCACCACGTTGGCCAGGGTTGTCTTGATCTCTTGGCCTCATGAACCACCTGCTTCAGCCTCCCAAAGTGCTGGGATTATAGGTGTGAGCCACCTCACCTGGCCAGAAAATATATTTCTTAAATAATAGACTTGAAAGTTAAACTGGCTCCTTGATTCAGTGGCCTACCCCAGCAGGCTTGGAAGTGCCTCCTCCTGCTATCTGGCCTCTCCCTGCTCCCAGCTCCTGCTCTGGGAGGGAGCAAAATTGTGGCCGAACCCAGGCCCTGTTGTTACCTAGCTGAGTGTGCACACACTTGGGGTGGTGCTCACATGCCAGCCCCTGCCATCTCACTGTTTTCCAGACTTTGGGTGCCAGCAAGCACTGGAGTTTGGGCTGAGGGCAGCTCTGTGGGGGCCTGCAGGTGACCCTCCACAGAAACAGCCTGGGCACTTGTGGATGACATGATTGGTGGCAGCAGGAGGCAGACAGGCTCATGGCTGGAAAGGGGTGGGTCCCCAGTGAAGCCCCACCTTCAAGCCAGGAACAACCTACTGCCTGGGGGCCAGGCTGCCAGTTCCTGGTGGAGTTCACAGTGGGACTGAAAACTTATGTTGCTTCTTCTGGCCCTGCCCATGGACCAATCAGCATGTATTTCCTCCCTTCTGAGCCCTTAAAAAACCCCAGACCTAGCCAGACTCACACAGACATCAGACTACCAGTTGACTTATTGAGATGATCTGCCTGCAGAAATGAGGTACACACTCTGGGTCTCCTGAGTGCTATTCTTCTGCTTAGTATAGCTCCTTTCTGCCTTCTCACCCTCCAGTTGTTTGTGTACCTACCTCATTCTTCCTGGACATGGGACAATAACTTGGGGCAAGCCAAATGACAGGACTGAAAGAACAGTAACACAAACAGGACTAAAATGTGCCCCACCCCTCCCCACATTGTGGGCAATGAAAAGGAGAGAAAAGCTGTGATCCATCAGGGAGCTCACAACTACGGGCTCCCCAAGCCAGAGCTGTGACACCCCATTTGGGGCTCTGCAGTTTCTGGAGTCTCCAAGCTTCTGGGTGCCACCACATTTCCATCTTCGAGACATAGGTGCCCACAGTGGAAGCTACTTGCTGTACATCAGATCCAGCCACTGGCTTGCCCAGAGCTGGAGCCTGTGCTGGTGCCTGGAGTGGCCCACCCTGCTATAGTAGCCAGTGTGCTTGGCTGTGCACAGTGGTTGGACTCTGTACTCACTTGCTTATGCACCACCTGCTGTTCCATGTCTGACTCACTCTTGGCAGATGTGGGATCTGTGCCGGTAGTTCAAGGTGAGTGCAGCCTGCCAGGTTGAGTTGGTGGAATGAGCCCAGCAGGCCTGAGAAAAACTCTAGTGAAGGT
Source organism: Cebus imitator (assembly GCF_001604975.1). NCBI lineage: Eukaryota > Metazoa > Chordata > Mammalia > Primates > Cebidae > Cebus > Cebus imitator. The sequence continues at coordinate 2,015,098 of NW_016107382.1, read as the reverse complement.
GCCACCGATCACAGAGGTTTCTGGCTGGAAAAGCAACACACAAACAATAAGTGACGGTATTGCTTATCTACACTATAGACAAAGTGTTATGAACTTTTTGACAAACAAAAATTGTTTATCATATATACCCAGCGTCTATGTCTTTATCAGTATCAGGAATGTTCATGTATGAAGAAGAGTCATTTGATCTAACTATGAGTATCCTTGGTAACTATGGTTACCGTCCTATCAAAGATGACTTGGTGCATGGTGACTATGTGACTGGAGTAGTTTTGATATGCTGTTTCTGTGGGTTGCTGGAAAAGAATTGCATTTCCTTTACTGATAGAACAGCAAGAGTAATAATGGCCTGATAAGAATCAATATAAGAATCAATCTTCATATTCTTAAAAAATGGAGTCATTATAAAAGAAGATTGGATTTAAGGAATAACTGTATACAAAATCTCAACATACTTAGGAATCACAGTACTAATATTTTCTGTCCATAATAAAATCAAAACATATCGAATATATTACAAATATCCTATTATTTTCTGAACGAAGCTTGCCCTCTATATAAAGATACTGATATTGAACAGATCTTAGTTGATCAAGGCGAATTTTCTGAAAAAATTTACATAAAATTGAAAATAGAGTTGGACTACTATATATAGAACATACTTTCTTTTTGTTTAAAATGAGGATGACAGTATACATGTCTGAGCTACAATGGATTTTAAACAACTACCACCACTGTCACCACAGCACAAAACAAACTAGCAATAAACAAACATGTTGATTTCCTTGTTTGTATTATGGTAGTTACTTTGTTTATTCCCACATACCTGTTTTGTAGTCTTAGACTTTTTAGTGTGATATTTTAAAAAATTTAAGTATATAAATTAAGTTTAAGATATATGGGGAAAAGTACACAAATTATACATGTAGATTGAGAAATTTTTATGAAGTAAACGTATCCATGTAAATTCTACCCAGATAAGGTAGTAGTAATTTACTACCTGCATCTTGGAAGATAGCCTCTCTCAGCCCATCAGAAAGTCCCACTTAATCACCGCCTGCCTTCATAGCATTGTAAAATCATACATAGTTCAAATCATACAAATTATACTCTTTTGGAAAAACTGGCTTCTTCCTCTCTTTTATAGAAATTCAGCTCTGCACTTGCATGTAGCAGTACTTTTGTCGTTCTCTCTGCTTCATTGTATGGCTGTACCACAGTTTACCTATTCATTCAATTATTTATTTATAAATTACCCAGTCTCAGGTATTTCTTTATAGTACTGCTAGAACAACCTGACACAGAAACTGGTTGTATAACATCAATTATAATTTATAGAGAAAAGAGGTGTATTGGGCTCATGGTTATGCAGGCTGTACAGGCATGGTGCTGGCATCTGCTTGGCTTACAGGCAGGCCTCAGGGAGTTTTGCTTATGGCAGAGGGTGAATCAGAGCCTGCATGTCACATGTGGCGAGAACAGGAGCAAGAGAGAGCAAGAGGAGGTACCATGCACTTTAAACAACCAGATCTTGTAAGAACTCATTCACTATCATGAGGACAGCACCCAGGAGATGGTACTAAACCATTCATGAGAAATAACCCCCATGATCCAATCACCTCCCACCGGGCTCCACCTCCAAAATTGAGGATTACATTTCAACATGAGGTTTGGGGGGAACAAATATCCAACTATATGATCCAGTGTTTATATATGGGTACATTTGTTTTCAAAATTTTAGTTTTGTTCCATCTATTTGTTGATCCTTTTACCAATGGCACATTGTCTTAATTAAGATAAAGAGTATATACTTGTTAATGTTCTTAGTGAAGATTTCCTTTGTTCTTGGCTCTTGCATTTCCCCATAAAGTTCAGAACTAGTTTTCATATCTACTACATAAAAACACCTCCTGGGATTGTTTATTTGTTAAACTTTTAGACCTATTTGGGAAGAACTGACATCTTTATAATATGAATCTACCATTAAAGTGTTATATAACTTTATTTATGTTTTTTTATATCTGTGTGTCTGTGTGTGTGTATGTGTGTGTATGTGTTTATATTGTTGCCTTGCTCATTAATTGTTAGCTTTATTTCTATTTATTTGGGATTTTTAGATAGCATTATAAAAATCAAATGTTTAAAGTTTCATTTTCTAATTATAGATACCCAATATAAGAAATACAACTGATTTTATATCAATCTTGTGTTCAGCAACTGTGTTCAATTTTTTTATTTCCTATAGTTTAATCTGTAAAGTTTTTTGTTTTCTACATAGAAAGCTGTGTTATAAGCAGGCACTTCTTTGTGTTTTTCATTGAGTCTTCTGTGATTATATGTATTTTAAAGTTTCAGTATTTTTTAGAGCATATTAGGCATATAAAAAGAGTTAAAAACCATGAACAAGTTCAGAAAATATATTTTTAAAATCACTTATAATCCCCTCCACAATCCAGTTAAATTTGTGATACCTCCAGACATTATAGTTTAACGTTGGATCATAAAGGACAAAATTTTAAAAATACTATTTATGTTTAATAATGTCCCGTGGACACTTTTCCATGACAATACATATATTTTTTTTTTTGCACAAAATTGTTACTAGTGAACATATTTTTTTTTTCCTTTTATAAACAACACTGCATTTGAAAGACTTGTGGATCAGCCTTTGCCTATATTTTTTGGACATAATTTCCTTAGGTGAAATCCCTAGAAGTAGACGTTCTTAATCATAATGTATAGGCTTTTGAAATTTGTTTCCAAATTGCCTTCTAAAAGTGTTACGTAAATTCTCATCCATACCGGGAGTATACAGAAGTTCCTGTTTAGAAACACCCTGGCCTCTATTGACATTCACACTTTGTTGTATGGAAATTTTTTTTTTTTCCTGTCAGTTGAAATTAAAACCCTTTAGCCTTTTATGAACTAGTGGTTTCATGAAAATGTTTTATCTTTTTTTTAAAAAAAAAAATCAATTTCCTCACACTTTCTGTTTCCATTCCTCTTTTTTCTTAAAATCGCAGGGTTTTCAAATTAGAATATCTAATACACTTCTCTACATTTACACAGGAGAAAACAAGCCTGGAAGATTAAGTGATTTGTCAGTTACTGACCAGCTGACACCTTTCCAGATTCATTTCTCTGCATCTCATTAATCCCATTTTCTTTGAAAGGATACTATTTTTCAAGACTGTTAAAGAGGATTACTATTGCTTTTTGGTAGACAGACTAGAACTCATTATCTAATAACAGTAATATAGTCTTATTTATCATAGTCTTATCTCTTATGACATTATATGAACACAACTATCACTTGAGCAAAGTGTCATCAATAGATTTCTGTATGGTAGATAAGTGGTAGTAAACCATCAATAAATAGCAGTTCTTATTCTTATTTGAAATAAAAAGATCCCGAAATTATATTATTATTACAGGTGCATGGCTACCCATTGGTCTTGTAGTCTATTCTTTGTAGATTGACAGTTGATTATACTTGTTCATTTTATTTTAAAAGCATTTGAGCTTGCAACTTAAGTGGTTTATAATTGTAAGGGACAGATAGAACATATTGAAATATTTTTGGATTAGTCAAAGGGTTGGAGTTTAGTTGGTCCTTTTATGCCTCTCCCTCTCTCTGTCTCTTTCTGTCTTCCCTTTTCTTTTTCCCAGGTCTCTGCCAGCATACTGAAATTTCTACATTTGTAAAACAGTTTGCTATTAATATTTTCTCACACTTGCTTCATCTCTAAAGGAAGAGGTAGTAGAAACCACCACTGTCATTGCTGAAGTTTAAATAAAGGTGTGAAAATTCATGCTCGCTGGGTTCCCTTCTTCCCATATTCATACACCTCAGAAAAGAATGTGGTAGCCACTTAGTCTTAAGAAGGTTTAGAGCCTTACTGCAACAGTTCAGAACAATCTAATCTGTTTGTTTGTTTTTAAAGACCTTGTTGTTGCACTTCATTTCTGTTCTTCATTCATGAAATCCCTTTCCCCTTAACTCTGCTCCCCAACCCCACCTCTTACGCATAATGGGTGTTTTGCTGAGGTAATCAAAGAACGGGTATCTGTTGTACAAATGTTTGTATATGAAAAGTTAACTAAATAATGCCCTGGCTTCCTAATCCCTATTACTACTACTCATCAAAATTCCAGTGAATGATTGTTTGGATTCGAGGTTTATCACAAGTAATCTGACAGAGATTCATTTACACAAGTACTGTGGAAATGTAGCTTGTCCTTTTGTAAATTGTTGTTATGAAGGGGTACATTAAACTAAAATGTTTTAAGTTCATACATCTTGTATAATTTGCTCTGGGAAATCACTGAGTACTCTAAAGACCTGTGAATTGAATTCACTGTAAATGCTAGATTAGAATAATTTTTATAGTAACAGATATGGAAGGTGTCTATGTGGCCTTTTAAAAAAACTTTTTATAAATTTTACACAAATATTGACAGTTTATCCACTTTATGTTGTATACTTTATATACAAAATGAAATGCTTTAACTTCTTCATACAAAAAATAAAATCTATACTGTTCTTAAGTCAGTGGTTCTCTGATCATATTTTTTTTACTCTGAGTATCTTGATCAATGTCCCTTTTGTGTGTTGAGTATTTGAAACTAATTTGGAAAAGAAAAACTTACTCTTAGACATTAGTTTTATGGTAATTATAATGAAGCTATACATAATTGCACATTTATACTTCATTGTAAACTAATAGCTTCCTAATATTCTTAAAAGTGTTCCTTGTTCTTTTAAAACAGCAGCATTTTGTTAACCTTAATCAGAGCCTGACGTGTGTTTCTTCTAAATGGCATCTGATGTGGTATCTCTCCTCAGTTCTCTGTGGTTTCCTGTTTTTTTCATACATAGCGAAAAACTTTTTGAGGTATTCAGCCTCATATTTTTCTTCTTTTAATGGTACCTCAAACCTAAACTCTCTTGTAAATACAGCATAGTGTTGTCAACCTGTCTCACCATTGATTTATGCCACTTTCCACAGAGGAATTCTCTGGAATTCCTCCAGCTCTTGTTGTATATCCATCACCCAACTAGCATGTCCTTATATACCCTACTCTAGATTCTTCAGTGTTACAGGTTTTACTTCTATCCCTAAAGTGTGTTTTTCAAAGAAAGAGATGGTATCTTTATTTCTATAGCTGTATTTCCCCAACAATGCCTTGTTTTAGCAATTAGTAGATATAGTAGTAGGCTCTCAATTTTATAGCTGTCAATTCCCAGGCCCCACCCCAGTGCTACTGAATCATAATATCGTGAGTTGAAGATCAGGCTATGTTAAAAAGCCCTTCAGATAATTTGGATGCATGCTGAAGTTTGACAACCACTGCTCTAGAAAATTATTGAATGAATATCAAAGGTGTATCTTTATGGTGATATCTTATTGAGAGGATTGATACAGAATGGGGCCAGGTAGAATTTAATTTATTCTACCTGAGACTTATATTTCGGAGACACTGGTAGAGAGAAACCTAAGATTTAAATATTTGCTATCTTATAAGAGGATGCTATCTTATAAGAGGGATGGCTTTTATGCTATTCTGTTGTGAAAATTGTAGTTTAAATTTTTAAAACTGAATGATTTCTTTTTTATGCCAAATAGGAAATAGGCATTATTCTGAAGCGGGAAGGTTAACTAAGAAATGCATCCTGGTGTCACTAATTTTCATGGTGGGAAAGAGGGTAGGTGAGTTGGAAACTGATCAGATAGGGGATAGGTTGAGAGACATTTTCCTAGATACCATCCTGTGCTCTTCTAAGTTTTTTGAATCATGTAACTGCATTACATGTTAAAATTTTGTTGAATGATATTTAGTCAAAATGAATGAATAAATGTTGAATAAACTCCCATGATACAACCATTGTGGTTGGTTTAAAAAATTGTTTTTCTTTTGTATTAATATGAAAAATTAGATAACATATGTCTTTCATCTCTGCAGAAAACATCAGAATTGTGGCAGAAATGTCTTCTTGATGGCTTTCTACCTTAACCTCTTGAAATGGTCGATACATATTACTCATGTGTGCAGTGAATAATGGATTTCTATTATATGGATCCATCATCTTACAATTGTTTTAAGAAAATAGAAAATGAGAATTAAATCTTGATTCATTATTAAATAACCTTGTATACACACATGAAGAGGTCATGACACATAAGACATTGACCTAATACATTTTATTTTCAAATATCTTTCTATAGCTATCTTGATAGCCAAGGACTATTCAAAAGAAAATTAATTTAAAAGTTTGTCATAGTCTTAGCAAATGCAAATTAATTGAGTTAAACAGAACCCACTACATTTGTTTTGAAATAGGAACAGTATTCTCAAATATTTGTCTGTTAGTACAAATACAGTTATATTAAATCTATTATTGAATTGTGCTGCTTCAAAGGGAGGTATTTCTTAAATAACACCTTGATTCAATTATTTTCCTTTTTTTCCACCTTGCACAGAACTATTGTACCATGGAAAGTATTCAGACAGTGCCTTCATGAAGTCCACCAAATTAGCTCTGGCTTGGAAGCAATGGCTCTAAAATCAACAATTGATTTAACTTGCAATGATTACATTTCAGTTTTTGAATTTGATATTTTTACCAGGCTGTTTCAGGTAAGTTTGTACTTGCTTAGTCTATCCATTCTGTTCATTTGTTTCCCTCCCTCCCTCTCTCTCCCTGTTTTTTCTCTCTGACTCTCTCTTTCTGTATAAACAAATATATGGAAAATAGCGTCATTACTATTAGTCTGTAGTTTTATTGGTATGTTTGGTCATTGCTGTTAGTTTACAGTGAGCCATTGGCTTAAGTTTGGACTATCAGATGCTGTAAGCCTGGTGGTTGCTTGTCAGCTTTGAGAGGATCCATCCAAATGAGTGTTATTTTAAACTCTTAGTTTCTCACTTTGTTTTGTTGATCTTTTAGCACAATGACTGATAGAATGCAACAGCTGCATGTTGGCATTTGCCAGATAGATCTAAAATCTTTCCCTGTGTTTATTAGATGAAAAGGGAAATAGTAAACTTTGAAATATCAGATTGCTCTGTATAGGACAGAACTGTATGCTATACCTATTTTATAAATTGCTTTGCTCATTCAACCATGTGTAATGAACATTTTTCAATGTCAATAACTATTCTTCATCAGTTCCTATGTCATATTCATTCAAACTAGTATGTCAGTATTAATGAAATTGTCTTTTGAAAAATTTATATTTTTTCCCGCATTTTCTCTAAACAACTTTAAGATGAACATTTTTGTTCTGTTTATTGTTTTTTCTTTTAAATTAATCTTCCATAAGTGTTTTCACATAGCAAATCAGAAGAAGGTAGTATTATATGGATGCTATCATTTTCTTCTTTGCATGTCTTAATGCAATTACCTTAAAAATGGAAGGCTTGAAATTTGTGTTTTGAGTTTGACTCTGCCACTAAAGTGTGTATCATCTATGGGATTCAGTTCAAGTTGTCACAAAATAAAAATTTTCTGCTTAACATTTTTATGATTTAGTAACATAAATTATATGATAAATGAAGTAAATTGATCAGACTAGGCTTATATTCTGATACAATTTTTTATTTTAATCTGAAGTAACATTTATTCTCTTTTAAACGTGCTTTCAACAAATATTAGAGTATAATGTTGGTTTCATGTTTTTCAAGTTACATGAATTTTACTTCTCTGATTTATAATTCTGCTTGGCACTAACTAGCAAGGTTTGGATGACTGGTTTATGTAATTAAAACCACATTGCACAGGATTACTCTTTAATTTATGAAGAATCCCATTAATAGAAGAGAGATTAACTTCTGTCAACAATACATATAGGATATATTTCACTTTATTACAATTTCAAAATCATAATTCTACCTTGTATATAGGGTAAGCAACTAGAGAAATCACTGATGAAAGTGGGCTTTTGCTTATTTTAAATTCGCAAGTTTCATGATTATCCCTGGGTGTGTGTGTATGTGTATATATATATAAATAGTTTGACAGTTTTTATTTTTTGAAGATTTTAAGATATATTTTAGAAAAAAACGTTGCTATATGGTAATTTTTAATGGAGCCTCTCCTTTAAAGGTTTTGATAATTTTACAGTATATCTTATTCATTTAACATGATACAAAGACATTCTAAATAGTAAGAGCTTTGCTTCTTCACCTTGTCAAGGAAGAGAGTAAAAGTAATCTTCCTACATTAAACCTAACTGCTCATTCTAGGAAGTGAGTATATTTTTGTGGTGAGCCTGGATGATTTTTTAATGTGGGTATTAAATGCTAGAATTCCTTGGAGTTATATATTTAAAGTGTGAGGGCAACTTAATGTTGGTTAAACACTTACCTAAACTGCTATTTAATATGTGGACATATTTTCTTATAAGCTATTTTACTTTAAAACAGCACAAGTCAACCTTAATACTCTAAGGAATATATATCTTATGTACTTTCACTGGGATGGGAAAGGAAAGGGCTATTTTTAAGCCAAGCTACTGTGAAAAGTTCTTGATAGTAAAATGAAACTCTTACCTGGGCCAGGGAATGCCTAATCTTTTAAAACTTGATTACAGAAGCAGCTGAAGAACTCTTGTTAGCCCCTGTGTATTTCTGAGAGCCACCATTCTTTTTATTTCTATACTCATCAAATGCTTTGAATATAATCATACATGTGCCTTAAAGTATAAAATTGGTTCTGTGTATAGAGAAGTAGATGTTAACTTTTACTGATCTTTTATTTTTATACAGCTTTAAAATTTGAGTGATTATTTGCTTAAATGTATTATATTTATTAAATCCTTACATTTATATATTCTATATGAAAATATGTTTTGTTAATACTATATGACTTCAGGAACATATATTCTGCTATAGCCATGATATTAGTAATTAATTAGCAATGACTTCTTCGGACTTTAAATTATTGGAAGTTCAGTGTTTAGCAGAATGTTGAAAGTGAGCAAGGTACACTTTTAAAATTTAGGGTCTGAATTAGAGAAACTAGCAGAAGGGTTTGAAGAAGGAGTCAGCGGGGGCCAGGAGATGAAGTTGAGAATTGCAAAGGGAATGAAAGAAGGAAAAATGTTTTCTTCTTCTTGGCTCCCATTCTCATATGCAGGCAGAACCTGAACAAAATGCTTGGGTGTCACTGGAGGCATCTTAGTGTGGTCACCTTCCTCATTTCCTCTTTTTCCTTCTTTCCTTTTCTTTATCCTTCTGCTTTCTCTTAAAGTCACTTAGAGATGCTAGAATCAGCACATGCTAATGTCCTGGAAAGGGATAAGAGGGATTTTGCTTCTCTCTTCCTTACCCCTGGAGCTACTGTTTCCTTTTTCCTCTATATCCCCACTATTAGAAAAAATGGGGTCACGAAGAAATGGGGCACTAAATTTGGGGGTAGCCGGAAAAGGAAGGAGTGTTTTAGTAGAATGTTCTAGTGACTATGGAATATATAGCATCAATGGAATAGTGTGGAAAATAAAAGAAGAGGAAAGTCCTCAGTTGTAGCAAAGAATTATAGATAGTGTCTAGGCAGACCAGCCAAGGACCCTCTTCCAACTTAAGCTGTAAGTGAGAAACTAGCTCTTCTTGAAAATAGTAGCATTTGGGAGAACAGAGGGACTTGTCTCCTTTATTCACTTCATTAATTTCTATAGTAATTTAAAAGTAATTAGGGGCTCGATTCAAGATGGCCATTTAGGAACAGCTCAGGATTGCAGCTCCCAGCGAAAGCGCAGAGGGTGAGTGGACGCCGCATTTTTATTGCCCACAGACTAGGAAATTCCCAGGCGGAGGAACTCCACAGGTCACCAGTGCGGCTGTTTCGGCCAGCGCCACTGCTTTGCCCCGCGCGGCTGCTTTGTCAGCGCCCCAGAGCAGCGGTTCTCCATACAAAATACACCGGTCCGGGTACCCTTTTGGCTGGCGATTGGAGCCACAGGAAGTCGCCGATTCGTCTGTTTAAAAATGGGACTGAGCAGGGAACCAGGACAGCAGATTCCAGGGCAAATAATAAAAAAAAAAGGGCGCCACAAATCTCAGTGCCGCTGTTTAAGCCAGCGCAGTGAGTGGCCGAAGGGGAAAACAAACAGACCCCGGCGCCTCTTCAACAGGCGACTGGAACACCAACTTAAAAAAGGCTCTGAGGCAGGGAGCCAGGCGATCAGGCTCGGCTGGTCCCACCCCCACAAAAGAACAGCAATCAGAAACTCTGGATTGAGAGTTTCACAGCAAGCGCAGCTGAATCCGGGATGGTCCAGCTCTGTGGGGGAGGGGCGTCCGCCATTACTGAGGCAGCCCGCCAGAACGGAAGTAGTCGGCCAATGCTTGCCATTGCCGAGGCAGCCCGCCGTGGCCGAGGCAGCCCGCCGTTGCCAAGGCAACCCGCCACAGCAGAGAGACTCCGCCTCAATAGAGGCGGGCCACCATCGCCAAAGCAGTTCTTACTACACCCATATAAACAGGACTGCAAGGAAGTTCACTTGGCAGCTAGGCGGAGCCCACAGCAGCTCAGCAAAGCCTCTACAGGCTGACAGTGACTAGGCTGCCTCCTTGCTGGGCAGGGCAGGTCTGAAGGAAAAAAAAAAGAAGGCAGCAGCATAATGGAAACTCATAAATAAAGCCCTAAATCCCTGGAACAGAGCACCTGGGAACAAGAAGCAGTTTATGAGTTCTGCTGCAGCAGACCTAAACGTACCTGCCCAGCAGCTCTGAATAAACAACAGAGCTCACAGCTCACCATTTGAGCTCCTATAAAGAAGAGACCGTCTCCTCAAGCAGCTCCCTGACCCCTGTATATCCAAAGAGACACCTCATAAAG
>NW_016107382.1:1974447-2000395 GCF_001604975.1 Cebus imitator | reverse complement strand
ACTGTTTCTTTTGCTGTGCAGAAGCTGTGGAGTTTGATTAGCCTTTGTAGGGACATGGATGAACCTGGAAACCATCATTCTCAGCAAACTGACAGAAGAGCAGAAGATCAAACACCGCATGTTCTCACTCATAGGCGGGTGTTGAACAATGAGAACACATGGGCACAGGGAGAGGAGTACTACACACTGGGGTCAGTTGAGGGGAAATAGGGGAGGGACGGTGGGGGGTGGGCAGCTGGGGAGAGATAGCAAGGGGAGAAATGCCAGATGTAGGTGATGGGGAGGAAGGCAGCAAATCACACAGCCACGTGTGTACCTATGCAACAATTTTGCATGTTCTTCACATGTACCCCAAAACCTAAAATGCGATGAAATAAATAAATGGGAATAAAAATAATTAGATAATTTTATGTTCTTGTATATGAAAAAAAAAATTTTAATCTGAGAAACAAAATGAAAAAAACATATATCATCCAAAACACTTTGTTTTACCTTTTTTAAGCCAGTAGTCATCAAAATACTTTAGAAAGAAAAAGCACGTAAGTACTATGTGTTTCTGTTTTGAGTGGGCTGCATACAAGAAAAACAATACACAGACTCATTCTATTACATAAATATTTTTGCAATTAGAAGCTGGCCCTCTGGATTATGTACTAAGAAATGGTTGCTAAATACTGTAGCAGTTGGCTCAAAACTCCAGTTTAACTTTTTTTTACTTGTATTTTGATCTGTGCATTGGTGCTGTATAAAGTTCAGCATTTTTTTTCATCCACTCTTCCACTAGTTTGTGCAGACTTTAATGGAAGTGACCCAAATATTTGCTTGGTATTTCTTCTATCCTTGCCCTTTGTAGATGGGTAGAACAAAACAAAAACGGGTGTCTAGAATAGCAGTTATTGCTCAGTTTTTTAAAACAAGTGCTGACATTTTCCAAGTAATGTTTAATGCAGTTTTTAGTCATGCCTTAGGAAGAAAACTAAAAACGTGCATTTTTTTTCAAATATCGTAGAGAGAACCTTTCATATAGTTATTCTCTAGAGCGCCTTTCTTGCCCAATTAGGTATTTTAGTGTGATAGAGAAATACCCCGAAGATTTTTCTTGTTATTTTGGAAAAGGCTTAGAAACTTTGTTATTACTAAATCATTCTTTGTTATCCTCATCTCAAGGGATATAATCCTTGAAGAATTCTGCCTTGTAAATTTGTAACTTGCTTAACAATAATGAGGAACAAGTCTCAAAACAAACAAAAGCAGGACGTTTTTACCAGTAATCATGTTTAAGATGACTGTTTTAACAGCTTTAACTTGGCAACACAAAAACACTTTTTTTTTCTTTTATGTAGAAGACCTAATAATCTGGCACATCAGATACAGCCTGCTGCCAGTTCCTTGGAATAAATGTGGCTTCAGCTTAAAAAACAATTGCAGAGATGTTGTATCCACACCCTTGAGTAAAGTTGTGTATCACTGGCTGCCTTTTTTCTCTTGCCCTGGTAACTGGACAGACAACTAATCGGTTTAAACAGAAAATGACACAGTGATACAAACCAAATATTTTTGTGAAAGGGTTTTTATGTAACTCACTTTTAAACCCAAACATTTCCTAATTGTATAATTATGTAAAGCTAAGCCAGATGTGACTACAGTGCTGTTAACACTGGCCTTTTACACAAGTCACTGCTTAGAGGGATCTGTTCAATGAGTTATCCCTTGCTGATTACTGTTATCAGGCACTGCAATGGTCCTGGCATCTCATGGGTGAGCAAGACAGGCATGTTCCTTGCCCTTTTGTAGCTGATGGTTAATGTGTAACCTTTGCCAAGTCACGTACGTTCTATGAAATGGTTTCTTATTCTGTAAAATGAAGCAGTTCTGAACAAAACAGACAGACAGGGAGGTGAGGAATATGGCAAGAGGTAACAGTTTTAAGTATGCTGGTCAAAAAAGGCTTCGTTGGGAAAGTGACATTTGGAGACAGGAATGAGATGGATATTTGGGGGAAGAAAATTCAAGTAAAGGCAGCAGCAAATGCAAAGGCTCTGAGGGAAAGAGGGCTTTTGTGTTCAAAACAGTAGCGGAAAGGCCCACGTGGCTGGAGAAGAGGCAGAAAGTGGAAGGGTTACAGTAGATGGAGACAAAAAGGGAACTGCTGAAGATCAAACCCTGTAAAGTCCTTTTAGGTCATATACGAGGACCTTGGCTTTTATTCAAAGTTAGAAGGCTTTGAACATAACAATTATTTCATTTTTGTTTTAAAATGGTACCAAGTGCTGTCGTGAGAATAGGCTGTGTAGAGAAGACATTATGTGGTTTTCTGTTTTGTTCTCTGTATTCTGTTCCTGAAAAATCTGTTTTCTGCCTAATTATATTTCTGTAAGAATAGACTTGCATGGCTGCTGTTAGGTGACAAAGGCTGACCTAAACCACATTTGTCAGATTAACTTTTAAAATATCCAAGATAATATTAAGTATATTAAATGATGGATCAGTATGTAATCAATATTTGATATTCTCTAGATAATCTCTTTTTATTTATTTATTTTTTAGCCTTGGGGCTCTATTTTGCGGAATTGGAATTTCTTAGCTGTGACACATCCAGGTTACATGGCATTTCTCACGTATGATGAAGTTAAAGCACGACTGCAGAAATATAGCACCAAACCCGGAAGGTAAGACTTTTTAGCAGTCATATTATGTGATATATCCAAAGCTGAAAAATTCTCCATGGTTTGTTCCTAAATAAGTCAGTAACACATTCTGAGGGCATGCTTGGGAAGGGGATAGAAAAGCTCAAAGACCAAAATGGTGCTTCTTAATCTAATCCTTTAAATTGATACATTATGTTTGCTCTGAAACTTAGTGATTATAAAGCAAAAGGGGAGATGGCCTCCTTTCTGTTTTCATGATATCTGGGTTTGTGTGCAAAATTGTATGTATGTATTTGAATACTTGAATACTGTGCTAAAGAAAAACATAAGTACAACAGTCTTATGTTAATTACTTTAGGATATTTTTAAGACATTCATTTAGGCTCTATGATAAACATGTAAGTCCATATACATGCACATGAACATATAAATATATATGTAAGTTTATGAACCAATACATTTATTACATAAGCATTATAAACCTATTGCTTCAATCAAAACCAGTTTTATCTCCTTGAAAACTTTTTTCATAATGCCTCATATTTTATTATAGGCTCAGAATTTATATTTTATTTTCCAAATGATGAAACTAAATGAGACTTGGAGAGGTTGGTCAGCCCCTGTGGCCTTGGCCAAGAAATTACACTTTATTAATGGCACATCTGGGTCCAGAAAATCTGTCTCTTCCACGGTTCAGTACATTTTCCTATATATTTCATCTAACAATGCATTAGGCACATAGTAGGCGTCTGTACTATGGCACGCAGTATGCTGAGTACAGCAGTAGAGACATTAAAGAACTGCTTGTCAGAGTCCTCACACTTTAGTAGGAGATGCTATTCCAGTGTTCATTAATGCACTGATTTTCATATAGAGACCATTTCATTTTAGGGATGAATTTGGTGGTGTTTTCAAGTATACCTTTTTTTTTATAGTATCATTTTTATTTGATTTATGGTGTATATGTTCGTACTTTAAAATAATTTTTTAAGTACCAGCCAATACTGCTGATGTGTTTTCTCTGCATAATGAAAATGTCCATCTTTTTGTCTTTGTAAGAATTTATATAGTAGATTTGAAAAAGGAGCTAGTGAGTATTAAAAAACAGTTTGGCTTCCACTGAAATCTTCTATTTAGATGAAGGAGAGTTAATTCTCATAGTGACGGTGAGAGCAGATCAGTTAGCTGGCATGTTGAAAGTGGTTTAGATGAATGATTTTGTTTATTCAGAAATCTCTCATGACCAGGTATTTCCAGTTTTAACTCTCTTGATTGACATTATATAAAGTATCTTTCTTGCTCCTGGAGTATGATTTGAAAATGTGTTGTGGTTGGAATTACGCAGTTATATAAATTTAACATGTAAGTTATTTGATAAATTATCTTGTCCAATCAGAAAACTAATTTTATGATAATTTTCTTAATTTTCCTGATAAATAAATTTATCAGGAAACTGAGGCCTTTATTTTTTGTTTTGTTTTCTTGTTCAACCACATGGAGAACCTGAATTACAATGTTGAGAACAAAAGCCAGGTCTCACTACTATTTGGAAAAGTTCACTTGGTAAAAACTTAGAGCCCTCTGATAAGAATATTTATAAGACCCACTAGTAAACATATCTTCAAATGCATACAATATACACATTTTACACAGCTTTTTTGCATATCAGTCATACCTTAAAAAACTAGAACAGTGTCCTCTGGGGCAAAAAAAAAAAAATATTTCTTTTCTTTGTAACTTGCCATGTAATGATTTTTTTCTAAATCATAATTTAGGTAGCTAATGATAAAATGAATATAACAAATTATAATGTGTAAAATATGATGTGGGTACTTAAGATGTGTTTAGGAAAACATTCTTAATGAATAAAATTGTAACAAATATTTGCTTGGGAGAATATCTGTGTTTAACCTTTTTTTTTTTTTTTATCTTGGAAAGTATTTCAGTCTGACTTCATAGTATAGAAAACAATTGGATTTACTTCAATGACATTTTGGCTCCTTAAGTTGTGCTTTATTTTTGGGGATTCATCTGACAAACTATGAGTTACCTGGTGAAGGTAATAATATTTGGGAATCTAAGTGAAATATTCATTAGGTGACTTTTTAGGTGACAAGAGTGGCCTTGAATCCGAAACCATCTCATCAACATGAAAGATACCTGATTTATACATATATATATATAAATGTATTTTTTTGAGAGAGTTTCTCGCTGTGTTCTCCCAGGCAGGAGTGCAGTGGCACTGTCTTGGCTCACTGCAGGCTTCACCTCCTGGGTTCAAATGATTCTTGTGCCTCAGCCTCCCAAGTAGCTGGGACTACAGGCATGCAGTCCCATGACTACACCATGCCTGGCTAATTTTTTTCTATTTTTAGTAGAGATGATATTTCACCATGTTGGCCACACTGGTCTTGAACTTCTGGCCTCAAATGATCCACCTGGCTCAGCCTCCCAAAGTGCTGGTATTGCAGGTGTGAGCCACCACACCCAGCCCAAATTTGACTAAATTAAGCATGCTGTTTAAGAGAGCAGGGTGCTAAAAATAAGGCAAAAATTCACTTGAGCTTGGGAAGGGGTAGTCACTAGCCAAAGTGTCAGCAGCAAATTAAATGGAATAGGAAAGATGTGCATGAGAGGAAGAAATTGTTTTAAAAAGCCCTTGATTCTTACCAGATTGCTGGTATTTCTGTCTCTTAGCTACATGAGTTCCTTGAACCTTCTCTGTGATAATGAGTTTTAGAAACACCATCCTAAAACAATGTTTAGAGCAACAGAAAAGGATATTAATTAAAAGCATGAGCAATTTCACAAGTATGTATTTCAGTATATACTAGATTTTTGGCATAAGAATAAATTTGGCATTACATTTAAAATTACTAACAATGCAGATATGTAATTATTTTCTTTATGTTAATATACTCTATAAATTTTATTGAGATTCATAGTAGGCAGATTTTTAAGATTTCTATTTAACTTTTGACTTTTAATTTGAATGAATTTTATCATATTAATCTTTTTATGTAACAGTTTAATAATGTGTTCTGAATTTTAATTTATAGTGACTTTCTGTTATTTTTGGCACTTCTCATAACATCACAGCCATAGTCTCTGTGGCATTATTTTATCTGATTTTGATTAAGAATGCTAGTAATTGACAGTTTGTATGCTATTTTCAGCCTCTCTAGGGACTTATGTTTTTAGACTTTTTTGAAAAGTTCTTTTCAAAGATTGTATCACCAATATAAAGTTTTAATATTTAAAAATCACTTCTTTCTTATTTTAAATCCTAGTTTGTCAAAAGATTAAATCACACTGCACTACTAAATGTACAAGTTAATTAAATCCAATGACTGCAGCCATTATGTATGTTAAAATGTATTGTTAAAGTTACATTTATAATACTTGGTCCATCAATAACTAACATATATTATGAAATAATTATATCTGCCGCATACATACAGCAACTAGAGTGTTAAGATATAGCCAAAAGATTTAAGTTGGCCTATTTTTGATGTGCTTAGTGGGTAGTGAAATCCAGAAGAATATCCCGATAAGACTGAATCCAGTACACTTAAATAAAGAGAAATGATCTGTGTGTGTGTGTGTGTGTGTGTGTGTGTGTGTGTGTGTGTGTGTGAAGGGCTGAAGAGAAATGATGTAATATGAAATAAGTATATAGGTAACAAATGAATAATGGATTTAAAGCCAAGTTGCTGTCTCCTTTTGTTGGAGACTAGTTTCAAGGGACTTGATTTGATTTATATTTTTGAATTATCTTAACTTCCCATTATAAGATACTAAATTTAGTTAGTTAGTATCTTATAATGCTTAGACGGCAGCCATGAACTTACCTAGTTTGCACTTTTGAGCTTTAGGAATGAATGGCTGGAATACCTAAAAGTTTTGAAAAGTTATTTAATAACTAATTTTAATGTCTAAATTACAAAGGAATATGTCAACTTCTGTAGTAGAAACTGGCTCAGTTTTTGTCTGAGGTAAGCAAATTAAATTTAAATTTTGACTTACTTATTTTATTTTTTACATTCCAACAATGATTTATTTTGTAGCAGTTCCATGCCATCAGCACTTTTATACCCAGCACCCTGATGATGATAGTAACAAATCCCTAGAGAGTTTACAATCTTGTTTATTTTCTCATATATATCTGGAAGTATTTAAATAAAAAATGATCAGTGTTTCTCTTCAAATTGATAAATGGAGAAGTACAATGTTGTTAAGAATAAGTTAAAGGATAGAATATGAGGAGCATTGAGGTATCAGGCATTCTAAATTATTCTGTTTATTCTTTTGCTTGAAAGAAACCTAACAAGTTGTTTAGTACTGACTTATATTCTGAATGTAATTAAATGTAGTTTTCTCATGTTTTGCAGCTACATTTTCCGGTTAAGTTGCACTCGATTGGGACAGTGGGCCATTGGCTATGTGACCGGGGATGGCAATATCTTACAGACCATACCTCATAACAAGCCCTTATTTCAAGCCCTGATTGATGGCAGCAGGGAAGGATTGTAAGTATAAGAATTGGGAATTAGAGTGCTTATGATTCGCAAATTTGAAAAATAAAAATTGATTTGTGATGGAGAGAATGGATAGTGAGGATGCTTTTTATCTTAAGACTGCTTAAGATAAAATAAAACCCATAATAATGGATGCTCAGTTTTTTTGTTAATCTCTTTAAATAGTCATTTCAAGGTAACTAACTATGTTATAGCAAATACATTTCAACTTCAGATTACAACGTGAATTTTTATCTTTCATACAATAAGATGTTGGGACTTAAAGGTAGTTTTCAAATAGATGTAAAAGTATATATAAAGAGAAAATTATTTAGAATAAATTACCTAGAATAATTTACTTCTGTTTCCTCATATAACCCTAGATTACTTAATTTCACCTTTTTATTTTGATTGTTAGTGCCAGATTTTCTTTTCTCTTTCTTGTCTGTTTCTCCCTCCACCCCTTTCTTTTCTTTTCTCTCTGTAGATCTCTATTGGGCCCCTGCTGATAACTTAGCTCCAGTTTTGGGCAAGGCTTTCGGGGTTCTGAGTTTTTTTCTGGGGCCCCACGTTTGGTGCCAGATTATTGTCTGCAAAAAGAGTCAAACTCTAAAATATTTGAAGAAATGTATTCTGAGGCAAATACGAGTGACCATGGCCTGTGGCACAGCCTGTGACACATGAATAATGACTCCATATTCCAGGACTATATGTTAATTGCTAAGTTTAGTTTATCTCAAGCTATTCTTTTTTTTTTTTGCTATTCTTTTTTAAAATTTAAAAATAAATAACTTCTTTGTTTTTTAGATTAATAATGAATTCTCCCTCAGCCATTCCACACACAAAGTTTCGACAATCTGTTGGGTCCCTTCATAGAAAATATGTCTGGTTCTTCTTGTTTTATTCATCATGCCATTCCCTTCGTCCTCTCCTTGTGTTCTCATTCTCAGTGTCACTTCGTCATGCTGCTTTTTCTTCCCCTCTGTTGTGCTGGGTAATTTAGAGATGCTTGTGATCAAACTCACTGCAGTATGAATTGTGATAGAAACCTAGCAGGAGAAAGTCCACCAGAGTTAACAAAGAGCAAATGATTTGAGTTTTACCTTTTTCAAAGCAATTGCAAAAAAGAAAGAAAAGAAAAAAAGTCAGGAGACTTATACAAAGAAAAAGTAGGCGTTTTAAAAAACCTGTGAGCTTTTGGGTGGAAGGGTGGCTTACGCCTGTAATCCCAGCATTTTGGGAGGCTAAGGCTGGAGGATTACTTGACCCTAGAAGTTCGAGACTAGCCTGGGCAACATGGCAAAACCCTATCTCTTCAAAAAATGCAAAAAAATTAGCCACCATTAGGTGGCCCGTGACCATAGTCCCAGCTACTATGGAGGCTAATGTGGGATAATCACCTGAGCCTGGGAAAATTGAGACTACAGTGATGTGATTGTGCCACTGCACTCCAGCCTGGGCATCAGAGTAAGACCCTGTCTGGGGAAAACACACACACACACACACACACACACACACACACACACACCACACACAACCTTTCAGTAAATTAGTTCCATAACAATTGTATAGCAAGTTATGGTACCTAATGTGTATTTCTCTCACTTTTTTCTTCTAATTTTCATAAATTTGCTAGTTTCGGTTATTTATACCTTTCTTCTAATGCGTCAAAGATCTGCGTATAGATTTTGATTTGTTTATAGATTTGTGTATAGATTAGATCATGATTACAGATTGTTTTTAAGAAAATATACTTTAAAGTTAGAATTTATAAGTAGAGGGTAAATGAGCAAATCTGTAGACAGAAAAATTTTCATATATCTTGTTTGAATTACACCTTCAGTCTATTTTTCAAAAGTCATTGAAAAAGTAACAAATTTTAGTATTACAATCAATTGACCAAAGCCTTTAAATTCCTGAGTAAAATAACTCTTAACAATTTCACACACACACACACACACACACACACACACACACACACACGCGCACCCCTCCAGAAGGATTTAGCTAGTCGATTTTGAACATTAATGATATATGAGGATAAAATAGGATTTATAAATTAATTAGATAAGGTTTTTCATAAGATCAGTAAAAATACAGGATTATCATCTCGTCCAGCTACCATCCAGGCCCATTGTATTTCCTTATATTAATAGCTAATCCAATGTTGTTGACATAGCCCCATTGAAAAAGGCTCATCAGCAGTATATCCCAGGTATACTAAGGACAGAAATCATCGTTGCTCCTGATAGGTTTAAAAAGAACCTTTAACCTTTCCTATGGTACCCTTATCATCATTTTTGTCATCTTTCACTCCTGGTTTCTTCCTTGAATTTCCTCATATTATTGAAATGTGATACATAAATTTTATATAATTTTTTTAAACAGCCAATTTTAGGATACCAAAAGGTTACTTATCTTCTTTGAATTATCTCCTCATTTAATATTTGTCGAATTTTGTAACACACCCATAAGGCCATTCTAAATTTGTATAATGTTCAGATGTAGTAAAGTCCTTTTGCTAAATCATGAAAAAAAAAATCATCTCACTTATTTGTCCCTTAATAGGTGAGAATTGTTTGTCCTTTAAGTTCATTTTTCTGGTTTTCCTGGGTAAATTCTAACACTTCACATGTTTGTAGACTCCTCATTCAAGGATAAACAGTGTTTGTTACTTTAAAGAATAGTTTTGTTATAGTTTTACCCTTCAAAATGTATGTATTGTAGAACTATAGCCTTTTTTTTTTTTTTTTGAGATGGAGTCTCGCTCTGTCACCCAGGCTGGAGTGCAGTGGCGTGATTTGGGCTCATGGCAACCTCCACCTCCCAGGTTCAAGTGATTCTCCTGCCTCAGCCTCCTTGGTAGCTGGGATTACAGGCACGTGCCATCACACCCAGCTAATTTTTGGATTTTTAGTAGAGACGGTGTTTCACCATGTTGTTCAGGCTGGTTTTGAACTCCTGACCTCAACTGATTCATCGGCCTTGACCTCCCAAAGTGCTGGGATTACAAGCGAGAGCCATCACGACCAACCAGTACTACATTCTTATTGGTTTATTTAAGAAATCTAGTATAGAAAGATATTAAACAGAAATAACCACAATTTAATAAACTGACGAAACATAGCAGTGACATTACCACTTTTTAAAATCAAAAATAGGTATTTTCCAACACAGCAAATTTTATTTTTTCATGAAGTTTTGAATAACAAGGGAAACTTCTGATCTAACACAGCAAGAAGGCATTATTACTACAACTTTTAGTTCAGATTTCAGTTTTCTCTGATAATAGAACCTTGTCTCTGTAGACCATTTTGTGTTTGTAGTGTTAAGTCAATGGAAGATGGAAATGTAATATTATCTAATTTTTAAAAATGTGGATGTGCATGTGTGTCTGTGTGTTTACATATGTGCACCTGTGTTTGTGTTAGGGTAAGTGAAAGATGAGAGAAGAGATATGGAAACTATAGAAAAAGGAACACCACAGAAGTGTTTGAATAACTTACAAAAAACTGTGGCCTTTAATTATATTTTTCTTTCCATATGACATTAAGCATGGTGTAGAATGATATTGTTAACGTTACCTGTGCTTCAGATGAAAGATGTAATAGTTGCAAATAGGTATATATGAAAAGTATTTTGGAATAGAACACGATTGACCAGTAAAATAAATTTTTAACTTATATAAGTGACTAGATATTTTATTGAAAATGGTTGCTTAGTGGCATAGGCTGTATTCATTATTTATTTCTGATATGAAAATAATTTCTATATTTAAGTGTCTTAAAAACAACATACTGTGGAAATAGTGACATAGTATGTTACTGATATGTTACATAAAAAGGAAACATCCAAATGTATGCTTAAATATAGAAACATTTGATTAAATATCCTCACATGCAACTGAAACTTGTATGTTTAAGGTAATAAAGTTTCTGTTTAAATTCAGTTATCTTTATCCTGATGGGAGGAGTTATAATCCTGATTTAACTGGATTATGTGAACCTACACCTCATGATCACATAAAAGTTACACAGGTAAGGATAATTTTTGGAAAAGTATAATTAAATAAATATATGTAATGCCTTTGAAATAAATAAGACTCTATACTGTAATTAAAATCAGGCACAGGTATTTAATACAAAAGATACTTAAGGAATTCTAAGAGTGTTAAAGAGAAATTATATCACTTTCCTATATTTTTTGATACAAATTTATGCTATTAAAATTCTTGCTTGCCATATGGTATTGGTATTTATATGGGGGGAATAAAATAATTCCATAAGTAGGTAGGTTGGTATAAGGAGAGAGTCATAGTTTAGAAAACTACCAAAAAAAGATTAGAATAATTATATGCCTTAGCTTTTAGAGTCAAATGGGTAACTGAAGTCTGTTGACAATAACAATAGTGTTTTTCTAAATCCATTGTTGGTAACCAGATTTGGATGAGAATGTAAGTTGTTAAAACCTTTCTTGAGAGTGATATTCAGTAATTATAAAAATCTAAGTGAAAATATCTCTTCACGTTAGAATCTATTATGTAATAAATCACTTACACATGTACACAAAAATCTGTACAACAGGTATTCACGGTAATATTTTTGTAAAAGTGAAAAATTACAAAATGCCAAGAAGTTTAATAATAGATTAGATAGAATAGAACAGTATATTCCTACTGTATTGTGTGAAGTCATCAGCAGGAGGGAGGTAGCTCTACATACTCACCTGGGAACTTCCACATCTTGTACTATAAAATAATTTCATTTATATAAAGTAGAAGTAGATAACATTTCGTTTGGCAAAGTTAAATTATGTACGTTAAACTTCTGTAAATAAATAATAATTGCTGTATATGAACATATGAGTTTACTTTTTAAAAGATCAAAAAACCCCAAACTGGTAGGAGGATTTAACTGAGGAGGTGAAAGGGATTGCACACTCAGGGAGAGGATGGAGGGGGAACTTGAATATTTTATTGTATAAACAGTCTAGTTTTAAAATATTTTATATTTGAGATATATTCATGCCTTGTGTAATAAATAATAAAAATCTAAGGGAAAAAACCAACAAGAAGAATTATAGTTTTTTTTTTTAAGATAATAGATAATGATTTACCTTATAATTCTCCAGGTTTCAGTTCCTGTAGCCTTTACATGATGATGTGAGACATACACACTGACATTTATATGTACATGCTGTACTTACAAATTTAATAACTACCATTTTATATTTAATATATGATTGCCATTTTAAAAGTTACATAGCGATCCTGGATTTTCTAATATGTGTGAAAGGGTACTCATGAAAGACAGTTTATAAAGCCATTAAAAAAATAAATCTTTGGAAGTAATAACATTCATTTAAATTACTCATAAATATTCTTACTGTTTAGCTTACATTTCCAGATGAAGTCTGCAACTGTGATTTTTAGCTTAATGTAATGTTTTTATAATTGCAAATTTGTCCTTTGGATAGTCATAACCAGTATCAGTACCTATGTATTATTTCAGGGACATCAACAATTTATAACTTACTTTAGATTAGATTTATTTCTTTTCCATTCTTACACATTCTCTCTTATTTCTTTATGTCCCCCCCCAAATTTTTGTATATTCACACAGCATAGTAGATACAGCTTATGTGTATACATGTGTACCTGCATGTACATGCATATGTATCCATGTACGTATATGTATACATACTTTTCCTCACCAGGATTATAATATATCTTAGTAGGTTGTGGACTAAATATTGTTATTTATTTATCCTATTCAGTGCCAGGCACATTGTAGTCACTTCCTGAACCAAAAGTTACTCTGTTTACCCAAATTTTGGTTTCATAATTCCTTTTCTTAGCATTCCTAACATCTTTTTTTCATGGATCTTTACCATGAAAAAAGTACCAAAATTTACTAATTTGTTTGGATCTTCTTTTTCACAAAGATCTTTTCAGTATTTGAATTTTGAAAATTTTACTGTGCCAATGTTTAAGCTAAAAACCTAATCAAGAACATTGCAGCTTTCATAAAAAGGTTTTTGGTTACTGAAGTGATTTATTTTCTTGTCATTGTTAGGGAAAGAGTGTGCACTTTTTAGTCAGAGACTGAATTTGGAATTTGAAGCAAACAATTTAAACTTATTAAGCTCCAGGTTTAACTTTTGTTAAGTTCAATATATCTTCTTATGCTTTGGAAATTATGTGAAACAGTAAGTGTGGACCACAGTGCCTGGCATGTGGGAAGAACTGGGTAAATGTTTGCTGCTTTTCTTCCATTCTGGGGTTTATAAAGATATTGAAGCAATAAAATTTAATGTTTATTCAAGTATCATATTTTTTTTTTCAATTCGACAGTTAAATTAGAGGAGCATGTGGCATTTATAAAAAGATAACGTCACTTCATATTCCTATTTTAAAACCATAGATTTTGTCTTTTGAGTCACTGTAACTGTTGAAACAAGTCCCTTTCTAAAGGAACAGTAAAGGAACATTAATCTGAATCATTAAGAAGCATATAAGATAGATGATAAAAGTTCAAACCTTTTTAAAATGGATTTTGTAGACCAAATTGTGATTATCAATTCAAAACATGTCTCAAATGGTAACAAAATTCTGACAAGATCAATTGTAAGATGTTTACTGTGTGTCACTTTATTTGGGAAAATTTGATAATAACAATTCAGTTCATTAACATTACTTTTTTCCCCCCAAATTCCAGGAACAATATGAATTATATTGTGAAATGGGCTCCACTTTTCAGCTCTGTAAGATTTGTGCAGAGAATGACAAAGACGTCAAGATTGAGCCCTGTGGGCATTTGATGTGCACCTCTTGCCTTACAGCATGGCAGGTATAATCATTAGCATCATGAATGTCTTTCTTATATATCCTGCTAGTATTTCTCCTTTCAGTTTTCTTCTTAATGGTTTAGGAAGTAATGCTGATAAGTGCTTTATTTGAAATGATTGTTTAAAAAATTTGTGCATTTGAGTTGCTTTATATAATTTGATTTTTAATTATCTTATATTTTGTTTCTTTTAAATGTATAACTTAATTTTATTAGTCACAGTAGTTCTACTTTTATACTACCATGGATTTGATTTTAGGATGTTCACTTACAGATATTACCAGCTAAACATATGTATGCCATTTATTGTAGGTCAGAATCTGTTTGTAGTAGGTCAGTTTCTGAAGCCAAGTACACCTTAATAGATAAATCTTATTTTGATATTTTCAAGCAAACGTCTTTTCTCCAGAGGAGGCATCTTTCGTGTCTCACATATGCTCCATAGTGCTGAAACTGGAGAATCAGACAGGAAGTCTGTCTCCCAAATACTTATAGATGCCACAGAAACAGACATTAAAGTTTCCTATTTACTGAAGCATAATCTCAGACAAATTGCTTTCCCATCTGTAACAGGCATTCAATAAATATAAATTGATTTGATGTTTTATAGAAAGGTCTGGAGACTAACTGCTTTTCCCAATGACTTTCTTATATTTCTTCATCTGTAGTGAAGATTGGGGATTTAAAAGTGGCTCTTTGGACAGATTTCCAGTTTTGAGTATCTGGAGGAGTCATGGAATATTTTGATCAAGGCATTTTGAAACTGCTGTTTGACATAGTTATATTGAAGCTAGAAGTATATTGATAGGGTTTAGAAAGCAAATAATTAAGCTTCCTAGCCTTTTAGAAAAATTGACAGTGAAGCATATAGGTGACATCCCTGCCCTATTTCTGAGCCATCTCAGTCCTTGATTTTCTTTGTCCAGCCCTGCACCTCTGCATTACTTGAGGAAGGATGGGCATTGAGGTTTATGGAACGGGGCTGACAGACTAAGAGGGGCGCTGATGCCTGCCTGCCGAGCTCCTTGCTTAATAATAAAATATAATGATTTTCCCATTTTCAGAGTCATGAAAGGGACTCCTTTTTTTGTGAAATTTTTTAATAGTTGAGGAACAGAGGAAGAATTAGGAAGTGAATTACAGTGATTTATATTTTCAAAATCCTTTCTGATGCCCAGAGCTCTTCACTACCCCAGTAACATTGTTCAAAATCCCTATACCTCTCTCTTTCAATATGCATTTGGTTTATATTTTATTTTAGGTTTTTCTTTATATCCTCTCCCGTATTTCTTTTTGTCCCTTCATGATGTTGGTGAACTTTGCATATTACAGGGAGATGTTGGAGGAGATCATTCTCAACATAGATACTTGATTTCTATTTAAATTATGTTAACAGTAATAGTTCTGCAAACTTAGCAGTGCCCTTTAAAAACTACATTCAATACATGTAGATATGTTGGTAGAATTGTTGGCAAATGTATTTCAAATGTGTCAGTAGGAGATATAGAGATACTGATTCAGTGATAGATTGTCTCTAATTGGACTACATAGGACTGGTGTACCTGATAATCATTCCATGTTTCAGGATACATATTAAACTAACAATGAAAACAAATTGTGTTTGTCACCTCTCTCTTTGCCTTCAGTGTGGTAGTATGGTTTTTATAGGTGGAAAGAAACTAAAAGCCTTGCATTTCTCCATGAAGAAAATCAGAATAATAGGCTGATACAAATTCCTGACACTCTGCCTCCATCCAGGGCTTGTGTATTTTAGCCATTTTTCTTGGGACTGCAGTCTTGGAACACACACATGCATACATGTTGCAGGACTTAACCTCTGTAACTCAATATTATGCTTAGTATTTGGAGGTTAAGTTGGTTAAAAGTCAGAAGCTGCTGTTAGTTTGACAGAAACATGTGTTTAGTAAAATATACTGTTTAAAGCTTCAGTTGCTTACTGGGTGGGCATATTGGCTCACACCTCTAAATACCAGTACTTTGGGAGGCCTAGGTGGGAAGATCCGTTGAGCCCAGAAGTTCAAGATGAGCCTGGACAACATAGGGAGACCCTGTCTCTATAAAACAATAAATAAAACTTTAAAAAATAGTTGTTTACCTTGCAGCCTAGTGTGAGTAGAAAAATATGGCTGAATATAAAGCAACAGATATTTTATTTTACTTTCTGTATACTTCTTGAAAGAAAGTTTATTTATTCTTAGTAAATCAATACTGCTTTCAGTAATTCCTAGCTTAACATTGTCAATAGATTCTTGGAAACTGCCACTTTGAGCAAAGTGAAATACTGTATGCGTAGGAACCTTAACTCTTGTTTCTATCGCTTAGCCTATGGTAAAATGGATTTCATTAGACAGTAAGTTGTAGCACTTAAAGTCTCAATTTCCAAGATCTGATTAAAGATATTAATTGAGGACTTACTGTATTTATTTGTTAAGTTTGTGAACTATTTGCAGCAGGTTCATTATGTGCAAAAGGCATGGGAATATTTCCCAGTTGTTGTCATTCTGTATTACTAATGCTGTGTCCTTTACATCACCACAACGCTTCTGTGGGTTACAGTGCGTTCTCCACATTGGTGTAGTTCCTCTTGCTTGCTGTTTATCAATTCCTTGAATTATTTCATGGTTTTTTAATATTGACCCAATGACCTTATATGAAGATATGTCCAATACTGTTGATAAATTCTTAGCATTTACTATTTCTCTTTTTCACTCTGAAGTACTTCTCAGTTTTACTTTTAGAAATTGAGGAAGTACCTAAATGTCAAACTCTGAAATAGTTAAAATTTTAAAAGTTATGTGAGAGAGCAGTAACAAAGTACTTTACTAAGTAAATTATTAACAAAAAATGACGAATTTCAAACTATTCAGAAGGTTGAAATAATAAATTACATTTATGTTACTAGAGAGTAATGTTATTAATATGATTGTAGAATTTTGCACCTAAATTAATGAAAAATATGCACATCTTTAGTTTCAGTATTATCTTTGGATTATCCTCAAACAAAGCAGCTCATCATTAATAAGTATTCTCCTGATACATTTTGCATATGTCTCTGTAAGCTCTTACCTCATTATATTAATATTGTAAATATTTCCATATTTATGTGTTTCCTTTCTAGAATCTAGATTACTTTACCTATTTTAGAATCTCCCTCTGCATGTTATCTGCACATTGGTTGTTACTCAGTAAATACTTATAGATTACATGCTAGGTAATGTAAAGGAAAAAGAAGAAGTCTAAAAGCACATTAAATAAAAAGACAGTATTGCATATTGATTGTGAAAAGCTCTTACAATAATTTTCTGAGAAGTATTTATGATCTTTTCAAAGACCTTTTATCATATTCAGTATCTGAGAATGAATCCTAGAAATTCTAAGGTTTACTTTCGTCTGTTCCATTCACTAGCTATTGTGTAATTTCCTTAACTTTTTACATTTTTATCTTACCCACCCATTTTTGAACCATGTTATTTTACTTTTATTGTTTGCAGTACTACCTGCACTAACCCAGAAGCAGTAAGACTGTCTTTATCGCTCTTCTATACCAAAAAAACATGCACAGTGATCCCTGGTTTATGTTTTCTCTACCCCTAAAGAAAATTGTTCTTAGGTCAATAAATCTAAATTGATATTTCACAGTCTCTGTATCTCAGTGGGATCTTACTGGTCAAAGGAAGTTTCAACTTTTGAACATTTCTACTTTTGGATAATCTAAATATTTTTCCATTGAGATACAGTCTGCACATAGTGGTGCCTCCTGCCAATCAACGTATCTGTTTTGGCAGCTTTTGTATTATTGCATGAACAGCAATGTTTGTTGATCATTTAAACATTTTATTGCAAAATGCCTCTGGTATTTAATAAAAATAAAAGTCTTATAAAGTTAATCTAGTTAAAGCAGAGGTGTAAAACATTAGATATGCTGAAGATCTCATATCTATAATCTCATCTAGCTGCTCACTTAACCTAACTGATGGTAAATATGTCAGTGAGAAGAACAAAATTATAGCACACTTCACTTCATAGTTCCACAAAATATTGCCAGAAATTGTATCTAAACTTGCAGATACATAAAGAGGAATGTTTCAAAGGTATTAGGTCTCTGGACTTAGGTTAAAATAACATGTCTCTCTTTTTCAATATTTTCCTCATTCAAAAATGGTTTAAAGACATTGTTTTCAAGACAATTCTACTTTAAAGACATTGTTTTTGTTTTATATGATTAAATTTGCAAGCTTAACTTTGCACAAGGAGAATTTGTTATTTGCTTCTTCCCCTTACTGGTTTGGTAGAAGCAAACCTAGATGGTTTCCACTGTCATTTTCATTTATTTATTTAGGAAACATTCTTTGAGCAGCTACAGTGTCCCACGTTATGTACTATTCTCTGAACTAAGAACTCTGAGACACAATCCATAGCCCCAGGAAGTTAAAATTAAATCTGAAAGTCCTATTGAGGAGCATGGTGTTAATACTTACTCAAAGTAAGCATCCTGTTATTCTTCAAATTTAATTACGGCTACTAGACATTTTTTGTTACTTTCTACTGCTTTGGTTGGGCATGCTGATATGAAAATGATTTTAGAGGCTTAAAGGCTGCATGTCTGCCAAGAAGCTATGATAAATCAGTTAGAATCCAATAGGAAATATTAAACCCTGACCATAAATCATACTATGCTCAGCAGTGTGCATTTTTAGCAAATCATTCTTCACCAACTTTTCTTTCTATCTGATGCCCTACTTTGGTTTAATTGAAATTCATTAGAGACTTAAATTTTATATAGTTAACAGAAAACTTAAGAAATACATAGTAGCTGTGTCAGTTAGTTGTTACAGGCTGCCAGTGGTTACTCTTTAATTGCTGTCATAATGGCCGATTAGGCATGCCTCTGAAGAGGTGTCAGATGCTTTTTACCCTTTCTGAAACATCTGTGTTATTTAATAAATTGAATAAGCAAGCAGAGTTTGCACAGAATACTAAATAAGCTGAATAATCACCTTTCTAGAGACATTTTTTGAAGTAATATTACTCTATGTACAACGTTTCTGTGCTGTCCTTGGTAATAAAACTTGGGGAGTTGTCTTCCATGTCCACGTTTTAATGGGATATTAACAAAATATTTATCTTCTGAAGCCTGAACTTCTGCACATGTTCCCTTGTGAGGTAGTATATTATACGGCAGTGAATCTGCAGCATTATCCTAAGATTAAAAGTTAAAGAATTGTTTTCATTCTGTGCTTATTTCAGGAATCTAGAAAATGGCTTTTGTTTTGTAGCTGTCCTTGTAGATGTCCTTCACATCCCTTGTAAGTTGTATTTCTAGGTATTTATTCTCTTTGTAGCAGTTGTAAATGGGAGTTCACTCATGATTTGGCTCTCTATTATTGGTGTATAGGAATGCTTGTGATTTTTGCACATTGATTTTGTATCCTGAGACTTTGCCGAAGTTGCTTATCAGCTTAAGGAAATTTTGGGCTGAGATGATGGGGTATTTTAAATATACAATCATGTCATCTGCAAACAGAGAGGACACAAACAAATGGAAAAACGTTCCATGCTCATGGATAGGAAGAATCAATATCGTAATAATGGCCATACTACCCAAAGTAATTTATAGATTCAGTGATATCCCCATCAAACTACTGTTGACTTTCTTCACAGACTTAGAAAAAAACTACTTTAAATTTCATATGGAGCCAAAAAAAGAGCCCATATAGTGGAGACAATCCTAAGCAAAAAGAACAAAGCTGGAGGCATCACACTATCTAACTTCAAACTATACTACAAGGCTACAGTAACCAAAACAGCATGGCACTGGTAACAAAACAGATGTGTAGACCAATGGAAGAGAACAGAAACCTCTGAAATAACACCATACATCTATAACTATCTGGTCTTGGAAAAACCTGACAAAAACATACAATGGGAAAACAATTCCCTGTTTAATAAATGGTGTTGTGAAAACTGGCTAGCCACAGCAGAAAACTAAAACTGGACCCCTTCCTTACAGCTTATACAAAAATTAACTCAAGATGGATTAAGACTTAAGCGTAAGACCTAAAACCATAAAAACCATAGAAGAAAACCTGGGCAATACCATTTAGGACATAGGCATGAGCAAAGACTTCATGACTAAAACACCAAAATCAATGGCAACAAAAGCCAGAATTGGCAAATGGGACCTAATTAAACTAAAGAGCTTCTGCACAGCAAAAGAAACTATCATCAGAATGAACAGGTAACCTATAGAATGGGAGAAAATTTTTGCGATCTATCGACCTGACAAAGGGCTAATACCCAGAATCTACAAGGAACTTAAACAAATTTACAAGAAACAAACAACCGCATCAAAAAGTGGGTGAAAGATATGAACAGACACTTCTCAAAAGAAGACATTTGTGCGGCCAACAAACATGAAAAAAAGCTCATAATCACTAGTCATTAGAGAAATGCAAATCAAAACCACCGTGAGATACCCTCTCATGCAAGTTAGAATGGCAATCATTAAGAAGTCAGAAAACAACAGATGCTGGAGAGGATGTGGAGAAATAGGAATGCTTTTACACTGTTGGTGGGAGTGTAAGTTAGTTCGACCATTGTGGAAGACAGTGTGGCGATTTCTCAAGAATCTAGAATAGAAATTCCATTTGACCCAGCAATCCCACTACTGGGTATATACCCAAAGGACTATAAGTCATTATACTTTAAAGATACATGCACACGTATGTTTATTGCAGCAGTCTTCATGATAGCAAAGACTTGGTTGGAACCAATCCAGATGCCCATCAGCTATAGACTTGGATAAAGAAAATATGGCACGTATACACCATGGAATACTGTGCAACCATAAGAAAGGATGAGTTCATGTTCTTTGCAGGAACATGGTTGAAGCTGGAAACCATCTTTCTCAGCAAACTGACAAAGGAACAAAAAACCAAACACCGCGTGTTCTCATTCATGAGTGGGAGTCAAACAGTGAGAGCACATGGACGCAGGGAGGGGAAGATCACACACCAGGGCCTGTCATGGGGTGGAGGCCTAGGGGAGGGATAGCATTAGGAGAAATACCTAACGTAGATGATGGGTTGATGGGTGCAGCAAACCACCATGGCACGTGTATACCTGAATAACTAACCTGCACATTCTGCACATGTATTCCAGAACTTGAATTATAATAAAAAAAAAAGAAAGAAAATAGCTTTTGAGCTCCTGAATGGAACAAACTCTAAACTGTGTTCTTTACATCTTCCTTCCAAAATGAAAAATGGATATCTTTGTCAGTTGGATATTCGGCTATGTTTTGAATTACTGCCAAGGACTTTAATTCAATTAAATGAAAAATTAATTTACCTGTGGTTATTCTTCCTGCATATTGTTTGATATAATTTAAAGGAAAGGTATCAGAGTATTCAAAACAGTAATTCACCAAAAAAATCAATAAATTCTGATTTTAATATGAAATATGATTAAAGATATTTATAGGCTTTCCATAGGTAGAGAGTGTTGCTGAGGAAAAGTATATAGTTGTCTGAGAGAGGAGAGAAGCTCAAATGATCACATTTAAGGCAGTAAGAAATAATCTTTGGCCAGGCATGGTTGCTCACATCTGTAATCCCAGCACTTTGGGAGGCCAGCGTGGATGGATCACCTCAGGTCAGCAGTTGAAGACCAGCCTTGCCCACATGGCAAACCCTGTCTCTACTAAAAATACCAAATAGCTGGGCATGTTGGTGGGCGCCTGTAATCCCAGCAGCTTGGAAGGCTGAAAGTGCAGATGAATGATTTGAATCCCAGAGGTGGAGGTTGCAGTGAGCCGAGATCACGGCCCTGCACCCCAGTCTGGGAAACAGAGCAAGATTCTGCCTCATAAAATCATAATAATTTTTAAAAAGAGAAATATTTTACTCTATATTCCTTCAAAGGCAACCAGTCATCAAATTTCTAGCCTCAGTGAAATTTTATAACTTTAGTACTACAAATAGAAAATAATACTTGCCTTTATGAATGTTTTAAATTGGTACTTTTGTCTTTAACCACCTGTTGTGTCTTTTGTATAAATGTGATTAAATGTTGGAGCTTCTCTTTCATGTTGGGAGTAATATAGAAGCTTCTAGAGTTGCCCCAAAATGTTATAATGACATTATGAACTAGAGTAATGCACTAGAAAAGGAAAGGAAATGATGGATATGAGAAAAGAAAGTCTAGTAGAGTAAGTGCTTGACTCTTAAGCCTAATGACTAAATTAGAGGGATGCTCGCTGTATTGTAAAGTGTCTGGATAGTAACAGAATTGGCACTTTGGAAACATTTTCAGTTGACTCCTCCATGGATTTTTCATAGGTGTTTTTAAAGTTGACACCATTTTTTAAATGTCTTGAGATCGTAGACTCATTCTAAATTACCCACTCATTCTAGACCAACTTTATGCATTAAAATTTTAAATTGAATTCAAGCAACAATGTTTGAAACAAAAAGCTTTTACTATGTAAAAACATATCCCCAGAAACGGTGTAATTATTCAGATAAATTTTATGTCTTCCTGTTAAAGAGCTGAATGTTTTCAATTAGAGTGAACAGAACATTGATTGATTGTAGTAGTTTTTAAAAATTTTTAAATTTGCAATTTAAGCAAAATAGTTTTAAAGCTTTTACATGTATTAATGATCAGTAGTAGCAAGTGGCTGTATTTCACCTGTATTTTAACTTTGGCTATGAATCTGAGATTGAAAAACCACTAAATGTGGATCCTGTAGTGGAGTGTTGAAATGATTATACTCTTGAAATAGACCCCCTTGTTGTGATTTCCTACTTAACTTTGCTTGCTATGTGACCTTCATCAAACTAGTAAAACATTTTTTCTGTTGGTGAAATGGGGGACAATAATTGGACCTACCTTATAGGATTAAATGAATTCATATTTAGAGAGTGCTTACAACAGTGCTTAGAATTTTAGTTATTATTGTTTCTAATAAAGTACTTAGGAGATATCTCATATTTCCAATTGTGGTTAATCTATGCACACTGATAATTCTGTAGGTTTTAAATTGTATTAATTTCATTACAAAATGGAATTTGTATAAAGACGTGAGGTTTTTCAAATGTTAAGATATGTTTCCTCAGTTTTCTTATTATATTTATTCGTGAAACTATTTTATATTAATTATGGCAACTGGAATTTGTAAATTTGTATATTTTTACAGCACTTTATAAAGCTTTAAACTAATCTATCTCACTTTATCTTTACGGTGTCTCTAAATGTGCATTATCTTATTATAAATGAGATGCAGTGAATTGTCCAGTGTCTCACAGCTGTAATTGGGAGAGGTGGACATCCGCTTCAAGTATCCTAATTCAGAAAGTCTGTGCTAGTTTTCTGCTTCTTTGTGGAAGCCTTTATGGGCCTCCCAAATCAAAACTAGAGGCGTCTAGATTCACCAATGTCTTTTTCCTTTGTCCATCATGAAATAAACCAGAACCAAAGATCTCTCCCGCTCTGTGGCATTTTGTCTAAGATTACTATTAACTATCCTTCTTTATTCTTTCATTCATTCTTTCAGCCAGAAGTTAGTGAGTTTCTGTGGGAGATACTGTGCTTTGAAAATTATTGGTATGGATCCAACCTATTCTCAGTGCATTTATTTACATATAATTTTTCCAGTTATAATTGCTGTATTTAAAAAAAGATTTGTGACAACCTCATAGCTACATGAAATACAGCAAGGTAATATAAATTAGAAGTTATTGATAAAGAAAAAAATACACACAGATACAGTAAAATGCATACAGATACAGTAAAAGTATAAAATACACTCACTCCAAAATGAGACTTTGGAGGTCCTATGTATACCTTACAGCCCTGATGTGTATTATATATGTGGGAAGGCGTAAAGTGACTGACTTTGTCAGAGTGTGCCTCTAATAATCATTCTGAAAGCAAATAAATTATACTATATATAATGCTATCTTGCAAAACATTTAAGAGAAAGTATCTAAGATATAGTATGTCTGTCTTAGCAATATTTAAACAAAATGTGCAAGACAGTTGATACATGATGAGGATGATCATGAAATGGTACTAACAATATTCATTTGAATTTTTACAGAGTATTTGTGGAGGATGGAGTATTATGAAAGTTTACATTTTTTTTCTATTTGTCAATGTTATTTTATTCTGAAAATACACCTATAGAATATATGTTATATATTCTAAAAATATACCTAAAGTTATATTTTTAAGTAATGTCACTAACTTACAGTATTAATGGTTGAGATGTGAGTCTGAATTATATAACGATATTATGAGAAATCACAGAGTTTTGTTTCCGCCGTGTATAGTATTCACTAATAACTTCTGCACCCTTTGATTTAGAGGTGTTTCTTATTTGAGGAAGTGAAACCTACTGAGTCATTTAGAATAGACGGAGTCCTCAGTACTTCCTCTTAACATTCACGGAATGGTGGGGAATAGAAAATCAGTTATTTACTGGTCTTTCTTCTACATTAACACATATTATTTAATCTTGCCTTAAGTGTACATTGACAGGAACATTATTTTAATTATTGTATTGAAGACATTCTTCATGTGTATTTAATCAGCCACCTGACAGAAACTAGAGTAACCGAAGTAGCATTTGAGACTTTATGGTTAGGTGTAATTTGCATGTGATGGTAGTCCATTTAGAAAGTGTGATAGATGAAGTCATATTAGAGTAAGTAGCATTGGAGACACATTCAGTGTGATCTGTGTTTGCAAATCAAAATTGATGTTCATTGCAGCTGTTTGTTGATCTGATGAGTAATATAAACTCTCAACAACAAAGCTGAAGAGAAGATGTATTTTGTGATATCTACTCTTATAATAGGTACTCTTAACACACATCAGTAATTTGTATATCATTAAACTTTCAACTAGCATAGAGAAAAATCTAAATTCAATTTTAGATGAACCGTTCTTGGTTTTTTCTTGTTCTGTAAAGACACAGTTGTTGCCTTTCACCTCCTACTCCTTCAAAACTCAATATTTTCAGTTACCTCTTATGAGGAAATAGATCACATAAACTGGATGCTTATGTTTAACCAGAACAATATGTGAGTTGACCCTGGAGGCTCAAAGAGAAACTTGTATAGCCTAATAGTGTGTCTTGCACATTCTATGCATTGTGCTAAAAAGTAATGTGACTTTCATGATTTAGATTGAGTGGAATAATTTTTGGTTACGATACTGTACTGGAATTCAGTCTTTTAAAGGTTCTTGGTTTTTAGTTATGATACTAAAATATTTACCAATGAATTTATATGATGTGTAGGAGGTACTTCAAAACAATATAAGAGTGGAAGGAATAAGAGCATATACATGAAACTGGATTGGAGATGAATTGATAATTTTTGAAGTCAGGTGATAGGTACATAGAAATTCATTACAGGTTTCCTTCAAATTTTATGTATATCTGAGATTTTCTATAATTTTTTTAAATGTATGAGTAAATGAAGTGCCTATGTAGGTCTCAAAGTACTGCTTTTCATTCTTTTTTTTTTTTTTTTTTTTTTTTTTTTTTTGACACAGAGTCTTACCCTGACCCAGGTTGAGGGCAGTCATGCTATCGTAGCTCACTGCACCCTCAAACTCCTGGTTTTAAACGAAACTCCCACCTCAGCTTCACAACCAACTGGGAGTTCAGGTGTGTACTACCACACCTGGCTAATGTTTTAAACATTATCTTTTTGTAGAGACGAGGTCTAGCTACGCTGCACAGGCTGGCGCAGGTTGCTGTTATATAAAACTATCTTTTTGAAATTGTTTCATGTAGATCTGTAAAAATACTCCATAGGCACCTAATATGGATCCCTTTTGATTTTTATAACAAGGGGAGTTTTGCCTGGATGATAACATATTGAATATGACTTTAAATTTAATATTC